>NC_090646.1:68068473-68289497 GCF_040937935.1 Hyperolius riggenbachi | reverse complement strand
GGAGAGAGAGACAGAGGGGAGGAGAGAGAGAGACAGAGGGGAGGAGAGAGAGACAGAGGGGAGGAGAGAGAGAGACAGAGGGGAGGAGAGAGAGACAGAGGGGAGGAGAGAGAGACAGAGGGGAGGAGAGAGAGACAGAGGGGAGGAAAGAGAGACAGAGGGGAGGAAAGAGAGACAGAGGGGAGGGAGGGGAGGAAAGAGAGACAGAGGGGAGGAAAGAGAGGGAGAGGAGAGAGAGACAGAGACAGAGAGAGGAGACAGAGAGAGGAGGAGAGACAGAGAGAGGAGAGACAGAGAGAGAGAGACAGAGAGAGAGACAGAGAGAGGAGGGAGAGACAGAGAGAGGAGGGAGAGACAGAGAGAGGAGGGAGAGACAGAGAGAGGAGGGAGAGACAGAGAGAGGACGGAGAGAGGAGGGAGAGACAGAGAGAGGAGGGAGAGACAGAGAGAGGAGGGAGAGAGGAGGGAGAGACAGAGAGAGGAGGGAGAGACAGAGAGAGGAGGGAGAGACAGAGAGAGGAGGGAGAGACAGAGAGAGGAGGGAGAGACAGAGAGAGGAGGGAGAGACAGAGAGGAGGAAAGAGAGAGGACGAGAGAGACAGACAGATATAGGGATGGAGGGATAGGAGGGAGAAAAAGAGAGAGAGAAAAAAACATAGGGGGGGGGGGGGAGGGTGAGAGAGAGGGATGGATGGATAGATAGATAGATAGATAGATAGGATATAGGAATAGATAATCTAGGGACATATAAGAGAGAGAGACAGAGCTATAGGGATGGATGTTTGTTTGGGGAGAGAGAGAGACAGACAGATATAGATGGATGGATGGATGGATGGATGGATGGATGGATGGATGGGAGGAGTAGAGAGAGAGACAGATATATAGGGATGGATGGATGGGGAGATAGAGAGACAGACAGATATAGGGATGGATGGATGGATGGTAGGAGTAGAGAGAGGGGGAAGAGAGACAGAGAGAGAGAGAGAGAGAGAGAGAGAGAGAGAGAGAGAGAGAGAGAGAGAGAGAGAGAGAGAGAGAGAGAGTGAGTGAGTGAGTGAGTGAGTGGTGTGTGTGTGTGCTGCACAAAGTCCATTAAGGCTGCATTTCTATCTATGTAAAGCCCCCTGAGTGACTGACCTGCCTCTCTGCTGTCCCCCTTGCTTGCAGTTTGCTGGCACTCTGTGGGAGCTGGGCGATGTGCTCCTGTCACACAGACCTGTGGGCTGCAACAAGTTCCCCTCTGTGGTGGCTCCCTCCATCCCCGGCACTCAGACTGCCAGCCATGTAGTTCAGCGGTGGGTGGTCAAGCAACATTGATGGCAGAGCGAGGGAAGCCGCTGTATACTTCAAATACAGGAAGTGCTCATTCAGGAAAGCACTTCCTGTATTTGAGATACACAGCGCCACCACTGGGCTCCCTCTGTCATCACAGCTGCCGATTCACCCACAGCTGAACAAGGCTGACAGTGAGTGCCAGAGATCGGAGGGAGCCGCGAGTGAGGGGAATAGAAACCCCTGCACATGCGCCCCTTGGAGGCCGGCGCCCTGTGCGACCGCTCCGGTCGCACAGGTCAAAGGCCGGCCGTGTGCTTGAGGGAGGTAAGACCACCACTTCCTCCTTCAATTTTGCCATTTAAGTTGGTTTTTAAGCTCATTTAATCTAATCTTATACTTTTGGCGCCTCTGTTCATTGTATACAATTTTGAGTCCACCCTTGGTGGAGGGTTGCTACCCTTTCTTCCTGTCTACAGAGAGCGACTTCTTAATCCTGAGTGGGGTCAGGACAATCTCCCCACCTGCCTTTACAGTGGTTGCCTGCTGGTGACCCTGACTTGTGAGTATCTAGCAATACAAACTTATTGCCACCTTGTCCAGTACGAATTACACTATTGGGGCTCTTGGTTTTCCCTGTTTTTATCTCTTTGCAAGTGATAAGAGTAAGCCTGAGATGAATAGGAGAAAAGGATTTTTACTAAACTAGGGCTCCTTCTAACACCCTGTAGTCAGTCAGCTCCCTCAATACCCTTCTGGTCCGGTCCGTTGTGCTCCTGTGAAGTCTGCACAATCCAGCCGGGTTGCAGGGCACTGTGCATGCATTGTTCTGAGCCTCACACCTCCTCCATCGTGCCCCCATAGCTGGGAGCGTTCTGTGCAAATGCAGTTGTAGTCAGACGGACTGAGCACATGCAGAAGGCTCCCAGTCATGGGATACCCCTCCTCCTTTCTAGGATCGCTATAATTACAACACTTTATTTGAGACTGTTCAACAAATGTTTAATCTCAATTAACAATTTTTCCCATGACTCAGACTATGTTTTACCCTTATGTGATTAAGTTTGCCAAGCCTGCAATACAGGATCAACTAGATGTCTATTGCATTGTAAAAAGCTTTATAAAAAAAATTCTACACAATTATTTTAGCGTGCATGTGAAGGGTGCCAGGAAAAAATGGCCGGGCTGGATAACGAAATGTTAATAACGATAAATATCGTTGTCAAACTTGGTCAATGATAAATACAGTTTTAAAAACAGATGGGTATTAACATTAAAAATTGTTATGTAATTCAACAATACAGCTTAAGCCAACCCTACTCTCACAGAACTCTCCCCTGGTGGTGCCTAAAACTAACCACTCCCCTGGTGGTGTCTAACCGTAACCCCCCCCCCCCCGGTGGTGCCTATCCGTAACCACCCCCTGAGAGGTGCCTAACCTCAACCGCCCAACCCGGTGGTGAGTAGCCCTAACCCTCCCGGAGGTGCATAACCCTAACCACTCCCTCTGCAGAAGCACCCTTTTACACGTAGAAACAATAATATCTTTGATAACGTATAATCTGTACATGTAAACAAAACAGTATTACAATAACCGTAACGTTGCAAGCTTCTAAAACGATAACATACTTCAAAAACTATAATGTTCTCATGTTGTTAAAGTGAACCTCCAAACTAAAAATCTACTTAGCAGAACTGAAAAGGCTTGGTGTTTCTTTAACAGTTTCACAGCATCAGAGCTTTGTTTTTCTTACCAAAGCATCATTTTTAGCTGCATTTTTAGCTAAGCTCCACCTATCAAAGAAAACTGCCTGGGCTTTTTTTCCCTGATGCTGTGCAAAGCATGATGGGATTTCCTATGTTATTCACGTTGCCTAGCAACTGGGAGGGGTGATCAGCACTCAGGACAGTTGAAACTGTGTCTCATGCTCCCTGTCACCTCCTTTCAACCAAAAAGATGGCTGCCCTCATGAAATCAAGCATTTACCTGTTCTTTTAAAACAGGGTGGGTAAGAGATTATATTACCTATCTTTTTTAATTAACATAACTAATGTAACTTAATGACAGTATGTGCGTTTAGGCTAAAGTTCCTCATTAACGATATTTATCTGGTGCCCTTTTTTCTGCTTTTTTCGCCGTATTAACGATAATTGCATTAGAGGCCCCCTTTTCGTCCAATAGCTGCCGGCGCCCTTTTTTCCTGCTCCTTTATTTTAAAGCAAAGTTGTGACCACATCACATTTCCTTAAAACCTGTAAAAATAAGCAAAAGCAACTTTCATTGGATAAGTTCCTTGTTAAAACCACACACACAAAAAAGGTTGGGGTGAGGCAACACATAGCAATGATACTGTTAATTATAGTTAAAATCTTTCTTACTTTTTTTACTTTATACAGTACAGTACTTTATATTATGGTAAATATTCTTCTAATTTTTTTGGGCGGGGGATTTGAACCGAGTCATCTTGAGTTTCCATTTATTCTTATGGAGAAATTTGCTTTGATAAAAGAGAGCTTTGGATGTTTTTGGAACAAATTATGCCTGTAAACCAAGGCTCCACTGTATTTTATCAGGCGCGCGAGGCGTTGGGGAAGTTTAGGTACCGCCATTTGGGGCCCATGTTAATAGTCATGATTAGGTGCCCGCTATTTGTAGCCAGTGGTTGTATATTCTGCCCAAGATTCCAGTTGTAGCCACTAATTGTAGCTATTAATGTGGGCGGCTGTGGCGGTGCCTAAATTCCCTGGCACCTCTGGTTTGCGAGTTGGACTCTGCAACAAATTCTACTCAAATCCTTGCAAACTATATAGACCTGGAGCATTTCCTGTTCCTAGCAAATGCAGCGTTGCACCGCACACATCTCCCTCCTGGATACCGATGCTGGATATTGGACCGCCTACCGCTATGAGTAATGAGATCTGGCCATTATCTTACTAATAAACCTCCGGCAGACTCAACAAACAAAGAGACTTATATGTGACGAGGATCTGTTTGCACCTTTGCCAATCTCCTCCTGGCCTGATGAATGAAAGTGGCTTACGGTGTATGCATACAGTAAATGGTTTTTACACTGTTAAGTAAAATGTTTTATTGGGACATGCGTCATTACAGATCATTTTACTGTTTACACTTCCATGCTAGCTGAAGTGTAACTAAACCTATATTGCACGGTGTTACCAATTACCGCTCATCTGGCTGGCCTGCTAAGGAGAAGTCTTTATCTACACGTAATTGAACAGGAAAACTGAGTTATTAAAGAGGAAGTATAAAAGAAACTGTCATTCTGTAAACCCCACATACCTATAGAGCTTTTAGCCAGCAACAATAGAAAGCTTTTCAGAAGTATCTAATCAAAAAAAAAAAAAAAAAAAAAAGAAGTATCTAATCACAGCCTGTGTGAAAGGAATGCTTTGCTTATCACCTTTTTGTAAGAAAGTTGGCGTCGGGAAGGCAGGGCTGTACCATGTAGATAGGTGCCACTGCTCTGTCACAATTCCCAGAGGAATGATTTACTGTTTGTTTCTGCCCTGCCCACACACACTGCTTTCTCACAGATCATATGAGAACAGGTGAGAGATTTTACAGCTACAGAGAAAGGATCTGAAGAGAAGGTGGCTTACTTTATTCCTGTTCTTGCATGCCGGCTATACCCACCATTTAGAATGACCTATTCCTGGCTGTAAACGGTTTTCTTTAAATTGTGTGAGGTAGAGAGACACAGGAATAGCTGATGAGTTATTTGCACACTATTTAATGCTATATTTCTGCTTTATATTGTCCTGAGGGCATTCCAGTCACAGGATTACGGCTAGTGAGGACTGTTTCGGTATACTGAATGTGCTGGGCACAGTGAAAACTTTTCTCTGTAAATGTCATTTTTTTTTCTCCACACAAAAAAAATGAATAGATGAAAAAAAGCCTTTGTATTGCTATTTGCTAGTAATTACTGGACATATATGTGGCATTTAGAATTTTAGTTAACTTTGATAGTTGTCCTTTAACCTAATGCCAACAGAGTCACAGTGATGGGCGTGGCCGCGGTTGCAGCCCCAGGATCGCCTAATGACAATCGGCATAAAGTCCTTGAGCTTGCTTTTGCAGGAGATCGCGCGCACATCTCCACTTGGTAGGTGGAGCTCCGCTCTGCCTTCAGTCTCCAAGCGGCGATTGCCGCTCAGAGACTGGTAGACGGTGAAACCGCTGTCTAATTATCGTGTACAGCGCTGCGATGTAAGGCAGCACTGTACTGGGAGCCAGCTGTGTGACACGGCTGTCCCCTCTGTAGGCACGGACATGATCGGCTGTCATAGGCTGAAGCCTATGACAGCTGATCACCGGGATTGGATGGCGGGGCAGTAAATGGGGAAAAAAAGACATTTTTATTTAAAAAAAACAGTCAAATATTGATAAAAAAAACAAAACATTGGGGGAGCGATCAGACCTCAACAGGAAGCTCTGTTGGTGGGGAGAAAAGGGGGGGAGAAATCACTTGTGTGCTGAGTTGTGCGGCCCTGCAGCGAGGCCTTAAAGCTGCAATGGCCCATTTAATGAAAAATGGCCTGGTCACTGGGGGGGGGGGGTTAACACTCCGGTCATCAAGATGTCAAAGACTGTTTATGTGGCTCTTGTTTATCACCTCTTGTGTAAGAGTAATAGCTGCCTGTAATCAGGAGCATAGCTATAAATCATGGGGCCCACCAATGTTCACACTCTGTCCCTTGCCTACCCCTGTTGACCCTCACAGCCAGGCGGCCCATGTCACAAGGGTCATACAAGTGTGAACATCAATCTTCACACCTGTAACAAGTGTAGCCACAAAAACACTTGATCTGAAGTATAGACCCCATTATCAGAGGGAGTGAAGTAGTAGTCGGGGGCCCCTAACGGCTCTAGGCTTACCTGCGGTTGCAGGGGTTACTACCCTCTATTTACGTCCCTGCCTGTGATATCTCCCTATTAATGCTGTGTCCTATAGTTTGCACCTATACTACTGGGACCTGTAGTTCATTCCACCATTACAATAAAACAATATGGCTAAATACAGGGAAGGATATTAATATCATAGAGCAGATATTCTGTTTTTAGTTCTTTTTTATTCACATCCCCATGTAGACATACCCGATGATGCAATAATTGTGCTAACAAATAGGCTAGTTATAGAAAACCTAGAAAAAATATACGGTATTATAAATGTGGGGCCTTGAGGAAGAAGTATGTAGCCCCTTAGGTGAAAAAAAAAAAAAAAAACCCGGGTTGGCAATACAACTTTATTTAAAAAAAAGCTCAAAACAACGCATTTTGTGGGTCTTTCCCACTAGGGACGATCAATGAGATGTCAATATTTATTGATGCAAATTGTGCATGCAAATTTATGCAGCATGAAAATGGACCAGTCAAATTAAAGCCTCAGTGTGATTTGATTGGTCTATTTTGAAGCTGAATATATTTGCATACAGAATTTACATAACCTTGGGTCAGCTTAAAATTATTTGTATTCCACTGACCATCCCTATTAAATCAAGCATGCGTAAGCACCTATTACCTATTTATTATGAACTATCGATTTTCTACAGTAATGTGTAAAAAAAAAAAAAAAAAAACAATTGAATTGAGCCCATGAAGGGCTAGATTACCATATCCTGTGAAAACCCTGATACTGCTTATTGACTATGGGGTCCCTCCCATGCCTCCTGGAAGTCTCCCCGATGGCAACAAGAGATTCTGAACTGCACATGAGTGAGTTCCAAATCACACATGTGCTGATGGTGGAGATGGAGAAGGCGAGGGACCCCAAAGACAACAAGGAGCATTCTCAGAGTAGGTAATGTATTAGGGCTCGTTTACACTATCGCGAATCCGCATGCCTCCAACGCATGCGGATTCGCACATGTAATGCAAGTGGATGGGCCTGTTTCCACTGTAGCGTCGAGGTGCGTTTTTTTCAGTGGTGAAAAAACGCACAAAAGAGCCGCAAGTGGAATGCATGCGAATCGCATGCAATGTATTTAATAGGGAAATCGCATGCGTTTTCCCCATGCGTTTTTTACCAATACAAATTCACACAGGCAGTGACATGGTTAAAATCGCATATACTGTCACATATGCAAAATCGCATGCAAAAACGCATGGGGAATCGCATCCGCATGCGATTTCATCAGCGGTGGAATCCAGGCGATTCCGCACCGCAATAGTGGAAACGAGCCCTCACATGGCCTTGATTCAATTTTTTTCACCCAGATTTAGGGGTAATTTAACCAATTAATCCTAACTGGACAGATAAATAGCAGTTATTTGCATGTGCACGCCACTCATTCCTGGTGGCAATTACAGGGGATCAATTGGTGAAGGGAAACATGTGTTCCTTGAACCAACTGAAGCCCCTGTGAATGAGGCAACATGCCTCGAACCACAAAGCATGTTTATTCATAAAATTGAAAATATAAAAGTAGTAAAATAAAAAAATAAAAAAAAATTATTGTACACTTCCTGGTAACTCCCAGGAAAATGTACAGCACCAACTAGTGGCCAAAAAGTAATATTAAAGTAAATATATTTATTTAAACTCTATTAACACCCCCTCCCCCGTAGCTACCAATCAAACATGTGCAAAAAAATAAAAAATACATAAATAGTTATGTTAGGGTCTGCTTTTTTAAATACTGTATATATTTAAAAAGGGTGTATTACTACCATTGTAGCAAATAAAGACTTGTAATTATTGATCGGGTACAAACAGAAAAAAATACACCTTTATTTCCAAATAATATATCGTCACCATACCTTGTAGTAGGAACATCATTTCAATATTGTGATAGCCAGGACAAATTAGCAAATAAAATGTGTGTTTTATCCACAGTAGCATTGTTTATTTTAAAACTACAGGGGATGGAATTGAAGAAACTGTAGTTTTCATTTTTTTCTTGTATTTCCATATAAAATGCATAGAAAATAAAGTAATTACTGAAAACACCTCCAAGAAAACAAAAAGCTATGAATTATTTAGGTGTGATAAGTAGTGATAAAGGTTTTGGCGAATGAATGGGAGGAGCTCCGACCGGGGAAAAGTACTTCTGTCCTTAAGGTGAAAACACCTGCGGGCTAAGTGGATAAAGTGTACAGCAAGTACACTTCATGCTAGAGCAAGGCCCATTCCGATACCCTACCTGAATTAGGGTTTCTAATTTCTGAGAATACTAATAGTAGTAGTAATCTATATATATATAATAGAGTAAGTGCATCAACCATCAAGCAAGAAGAAGAAGTAGCGCCCTGCCCCCAGGGCCGGTCCAAGCAAGAGGAAGGGGCTGGTCCAAGCAAGAAGAAGAAGTAGTGTCATATCAAACCAAGGGCAAAGAGGGATAATTTGCATATTCAGTAGCAGTGCTTTGTGGGTAACCACAAATGTTCACTTATAGCTGAATTATTGCAGATTTGCTTCTGTTTTAACCATTTTAGGACCGCAGTGATTGAGATCTACGCCCTGTTTTGGTGGGCTCCTGGCTGGCAGGGCGTAGATCTCAATCACTGTCCGCAGCGCGCATCCGCCGTTTCCGCCGCTACCCGCCGATTGCGCCGCTCAAACCCGACGATTCTCGCCGCATCTCACAGGCTCTGCCTGTCTCTATGACGGCAGAGTCATGTGAGCCGGTCAGGAGCCAATTTCATTGGCTCCTGGCCCTGTCTTTCAATGTAAGCTGTTCCCATTGGCTTACATTGAAAAACAGGGTCAGGAGCCAATGAAAGCGGCTCCTGACCGGCTCACATGACTCTGCCGTCATTGAGACGGCAGAGTCTATGTCCTGGGGGTCTCGGCGAGCGGCGATGACGGCGGTTGCGGCGGGTATGTGCGGCGATTCGTCGGGATTTCGTCGGGATTGGACCAGCGGTCTCTGGTCTTTAAGTGCCCAGAGACCGCTGGTCCTTAAATGGTTAAGAAGGAAAATTACACCAAGCGTTGCTTTTTTTAGTAGGAGGGCTTTTTGGTCTCTTATCCTCCTATACATTCTTAGTAGTTTGGGTCACCCTGAGCTGCTTGGTTACTCTGTTGTACTGGTCCAAGCCCTATCTCATACAGCCTTATCAATTCCTGCTATGTACTGATGAGGACCACATGTCTGAAATAGGCTGTCACATGTGGGTTTGTTATGGCTGTGTAAAACTTAAAGCTATAGACTTGCTTGACTTGCCAAGGGTGAAAAATAATAATTTGCATATTTGGTAGTGGTGCATTGTGGGTAATCACAAATGTTCACTTGTAGCTGAATTTTTGCAGATTTTCTTCTGTTTTAAGAAGGCAAATTACACCAAGCTTTGATTTTTTTAGTCCCTTTTATCCACCTATACATTCCGAGTGGTTTGGGTCACCCTGAGCTGCTTGGTTACTCTGTTGTACTGGTCCAAGCCCTATCTCATACAGCCATATCAATCCTTGCCATGTACAAATGAGGACCAAAAGTCTGAAACAGGCTGTCACATGTGGGTTTGATATGGCTGTGTAAAATTTAAAGCTATAGGCTTGCTGTACACCAGTGGTTCAGGATGCTTGCTTGGCTTACTAAGGGTGAAAAGGAATTATTTACATATTTAGTAGCAGTGCATTGTGGGTAACCACAAATGTTCACTTATAGCTGAATTATTGCATATTTCCTTCTGTTTTAGGAAGGCAAATTACACCAAGCTTTGCTTTTTTTAATAGGAGGGCTTTTTGGTCCCTTTTATCCCCCTATACATTCCGAGTGGTTTGGGTCACCCTGAGCTGCTTGGTTACTCTGTTGTACTGGTCCAAGCCCTATCTCATACTGCCATATCAATCCCTGCCAAGTACTGATGAGGACCAAAAGTCTGAAACAGGCTGTCTACATGTGGGTTTGCTATGACTGTGTAAAATTTAAAGCTATATGCTTGCTATACACCAGCGGCTCTGTATGCTTGCTTGGCTTAATAAGGGGGAAAAGGGGTAATTTGCATATTTAGTAGCAGTGTACTGTGGGTAACCACAAATGTTCACTTATAGCTGAATTATTGCAGATTTCCTACTGTTTTTAAAAGGCAAATTACACCAATACAGTGTGCGGCATTGCAGGGAGTGACGACAGTGGAACGCACGATGGAACACGGAATAGGTGAGTCATCCCCGCCCGCTGCCTCTTACTAATAGTGGAGGCTGCTACTGTGCTTAAGCAGGAGGGGGAGCGCACATGGGGGACACAGGTGAGGTGAGGGGAGGGGGGGTTCCTGCTGAGCTTAAGTTGGAGGGGGAGCGCACATGGGGGACCCAGGTGAGGGGGGGGGGGTTCCTGCTGAGCTTAAGCTGGGGGTAGAGCACACATGGGGACCCAGTTGAGGGGGGTCCAACCCCCCTCCTTGCCGCTGTGCCCAATACCCCCTTCCTGCCCTCTACCCTCTTATGCGGCGTATGCTACGCCGCGGGTCGGCTAGTAGTAATAATAATAATATTAATAATAATAATAATAATCCAGCTCTATGGATGGTGATATATAAATCAGTAATAAAATAATAACATATGCTCATTAAGTTCTGTAGTTTCAAATGTTAGCAGTTCTAGACAATCACCCCCATTCCCATTTTCTCCCCACCATCATCACCAGGTGACGATGGCCATAAAAATCCCCCAAAATCCCTCTCGTACTCATTAAGGCAGTGGGATCAGTTCCACAGATGAAAATCTAAGCATACTATCCTGCAGTAATTATGGCTGTGATGCTGCTGGTTGTGCAGTATATTATCTTTTTGATGGAGCTCATGCCATCCTCTCATTAAGGCAGAACTGATTACGAATGTAGAAGAGCCCCTCTCCCACCTGTGTGCTTTAATCTGGTAAATGAGACAGATCGTTATCTGTTTAGGAAGAAACAAGACAGATGTGTCGCTCTGATGTTGCCGGCTTGGTTCACAAAACATTATCTGTTACTAATGCAATTTAATTGCTGTTTCTTTGTGTAATGGATAATTGTAGGTTAAAGGAGAGAAGAAAAAAAAAGGTTGCAAAAGCATAACGCGAAAACAACATACAATGAGAAGAGCGGTATAAGCAGAATATACTTCACATCTACCCACGTCAGCAAACGGGAGTGCGCTCATCCAACTGTGCGAAAACCGCGTATTACTTATCCTTGTGAAGACAGGAGCCGGGGAAAAAGTGGAAGCTTAATTACAATAATGTATGCAAATATATTTCAGGAAAAAAACTAATTTGCATGCCATTTTGCTTGACAATTATTATTGCTATTAAGATTTTTTTTTTGCCTCGCATTTATTACAATGTTAACAGGCTAGACAAACTTTTTCTTGAACTCAGGTGAAGTTAGCAAATTTACATTTAGAAAAAGTTGGGCAAATGCTCGACCGAAAGAGGAACTGTAGTGAAAAGAATTAATGAAACGGATTATTATTATTTTTTTCAATATTAATTGATAGATTATGTAGTCAGTGTTTCCCAAATCTTTCTTCTCCACAATTTACATTCTGCAACAGCTTTAAAGAGAGTCTAAAGTATTTTAAAATACTTGCTTTTATGGAGCAGCTCGCATTAGCATTATAATCCAAACTGATTTGCAGCATCCCCGAGGCAGAATGAGGTCTTTAAACCCCCCAAATCCTGGGGCAAAATTCCACGACTTTCCAGGTAGTTGTTTTTGCTGCCCGGGGGAGGAAGAGCTTTGCGCTGTAGCTCTTCCTCCAGTCCAATCAATCTCCGTTGATCTCCGCTTCCCCCCCCCCCCCCCCTCAGTGAAAGAAGACAGAGGGGCGGGGAGAGGTGTAGATCGGTGGAGATTGACGCGAGCAAAGGCAGAGCTACAGCACAAAGCTCTGCCTCTACCCAAAAGGAGCCCTGAATGTTGCCCCGGGGATTTTTTTCTGCCACGGGAATGCGGCGATTCAGTTTGGATTATAATGCTGAAGTAGCCTGCTGAATAAAAACAGGTATTTTAAAATGCATCAGACTCTCTTTAAAGGTGTTTCAGAATGTAAAAAGGGGAGAAGAAAGATTGGGCAAACACTGACTAATCTATCTATCTTGTAAAAATTAAAAATAACTACATTTATAAATGAATATTGAAAAAATAATAAATTTCATTAAGACTCTTTTTAAAAAAAAACAGATACTTACCTAAGAAGAGAGATGACTCTGGGTCTTATAGAGCCTTTCTGCTCCTCTCTCGGTCCTCTCCTTCCAGTGTCACCACCGTCATTGTAATCTGCCACTGCGGGGAGCTTTGGACGTTTTCGGGGAGCATAGGTGCTCCTGAATACAGGCGGCTCTGTACTGCACGAGCGCGTGAGAAAGCGCGCTAGTGCATGTCCAGTGCGGAGCCGTCCATCTTCCAGAGCGGTCAGGCTTCAGAAGACTTTTGAAGCCTCCCAAGGTGGCACAGAGCAGTATTCGACTGATTGGTGGAATACTGCTAATGGGGGATCAGAAGAGGAATAGGAAGGCACTATAGAGCCTTCCCTCTTCATAGGTAAGTAGACTCTTTATTTCAGTTTACATTCACTTTAAAGAGAAACCCGTAACCAAGAATTGAACTTCATCCCAATCAGTAGCTGATACCCCCTTTCCCATGAGAAATCTTTTCCTTTTCTCAAACAGATCATCAGGGGGCTCTGTATGGCTGATATTGTGGTGAAACCCCTCCCACAGTGTGATGTCAGGACCATGGTCCTGACCGTTTCCTGTCTGTGAACCTCATTGCAATGTGGGAAATGGATGTTTACAGCTATTTCCAGCTGCCAAAAACGCAAGCAGCATTCCACTGACATTACCTACCAGCAGTAAAAATGTCACCAAGTGATAAATATCAGAATGTAAATCAGGGAAAGGAAACATTTTACAATGGGCAAACACTGACTAAATCATTTATACATAATTATTGTAAAAATGAAGCACTTTTTTATTACATTATTTTCAATGGACTTCCTCTTTAACCACTTCAGCCTTCAGTCATTTTCACTTTATGCACCTGAGCAATGTTCACCTCCCATTTATTGGCCTATAACTTGATCACTACTTATCACAATGAACTGATCTATATCTTGATTTTTTTCCACCGCCAATTAGGCTTTCTTTGGGTGGTGCATTTTACTAAGAGCTACTTTACTGTAAATGCATTTTAACAGGAAGAATAAGAAAAAATTGAAAAAATTCATTATTTCTCAGTTTTCGCCCATTATAGTCTTAAAATAATACATACCTCTATAATTAAAACCCACGTATTGTATTTGCCTAATAGTCCCGGGTATTACACCATATAAATTATGTCCCTATCACAATGTATGGCGACAATATTTTATTTGGAAATAAAAGTGCATGTTTTTCCATTTTGTATCCATCACTATTTACAAGATTGTTTACATGACGTCACTCTAAGCGTAACAAGGGACGTAGGAGGCTGTAAGAGGCAGAAAAAGCGAGGCTTCCAAGAAAAGCCGCAGCTTTTTCTGCCTGGGAAAGGGATCAATGATCGGCACCATGTCCCGATTCATTGATTCCAGGGCTAACGATCCACGGACAGGGAGCATGTGTGCATGGACGCGATCGACCACGAGAGTGTGCAGGAGCGCATGCAGACTTTTGAACGTAGCTTCTACGTCCAAAAGTCCTAAATGTTAAGGTACCCATATATCAGATAGACTATAAAACATATCCCTCTCTGATCCAATCTTATCAGAGAGCGAACAGTTGTCTGCTCATACACCACACACCAATTTCCAAAAGATTTCTGCATGAAATCTATCAGAAATCAGCCTTGTGCCACCTCCTCCCCCACCTGCCCTGTAGGCTCCCGAAATGTAAATATCTTGCTTACCCCTCTCCCTCCCCCAGAGCCCACGCTCAGTTTAGTTTCACCTGTCTGCTGGCGTGGCCAGGACTGGATTGGTACTTTTTACTGCCCAAGGCCCCTATCAAACAGCAAACCCCCTACAACATACCGCCCAAGGCCTAGACAAACCGCAAACCCCGTACCACATACAGACAGTTTTATTGGCTCCAGTAATCAATGAATTCAAAGATGCCTATTATTAATGCCAATTTACTGAATGATCAACCTTTGATTGATTGAATCGGTTGGGCAGCCTTGATGGTGCTTATCAACAAAGAATTTTTCAATTGTTTTATTAATCTACTTTGTGGATCCATCCCATCTGAAATTATTGGAATGGTTATTTTTATCCCATGCTTCCTTGCTTCCCAATGCCTTAGTCCATGGCCTTTGTGGCCTTGCTTGAAATCCGACCCTGGGTAACCACGGGCTTGACTGCTGGGCTCTTCTGGTTTTCGGTGTCACCGCGCGTGCCTGTACTACGTGGCACCAGGTGCATGTAGTAACATCACACATGTGCCAGTGCTATGTAGTACAGGCGCTCGCAATGGCAGTCGACACCGGAGGTGGCCAGGAGTCACATCAGTGAACAGGTGAGACTTTAACACTGTTCATGGGCATGGAGGGAGGACAAGCAATGAGGTTCACAGACAGGAAACCACTATGGGAGGAGTTCCACCACAATATCAGCCATACAGACCCCCTGATGATCTATTGGAGAAAAGGTAAAGATTTATCATGGGAAACGGGGTATCAGCTACTGATAGGGATGAAGTGAAATTCTTGGTTACAGTTCCTCTTAATGCTTACAGTGTAAACAGCCTGTACCCCAGGAAAGGCTGACCATGGCTGCCTTAGGCCTATTTACAACTGCCTAGGCCCTGGAAGATTAATTCATGACCACAAATGAATAGAAAACCTTCTTGAATGTGGTTGCCGCCACATGTATGAATGTGACTTCAGATCCCGTGCTATTTCAATCCTATGCTCAGTTTTTTTCATGGCCCAATGCTTACTATTATGACAGGTTTGCTTTAAGAAAGTAAATCAGTGAAAGGCGCAGAAGGCAGGCATGCAATCTTGATCTGATCACAGCCATAGAGGGAGCATTAGGAGTATGTCTTCCGCCCACTGTTCCTTCCAGCATAAAACATTATGTCTGCTTTTCCTTTGATGTCATCAAAATGTCAGAATAATAGGATTTATTCCCCCCAGTATGCTTACCTGGTAAGTTTTTTTCACTCTCTACAGCCAGATCAAATTTAAAAAAGCATCCATACAAAAAAAGGAGAAATTGAGCAGGAACATCTATCACCTAAAACATATGCATAGCCCTCGGAATTGTAAAGCATGGCAGACGGATGCAGGGCAGGCTATATTTCCTGCAAAGCTTTTGTGTCATTCTTTCCAGGGGAATGTGGCAGATACACGTAAGCATCTACTCTTTCAGTTTCATACCCAAACTGACCACCCCAGTCCACTACCAGCACCCGACCTGATCACTCCCAACCCACTATCAGCAGCACCTGACCTATCCACCCCAGTCTACTACCAGCACCCCACCTGATCACTGCCAACCCACTACCAGCACCTAACCTAACCACCCCAGTCCACTACCAGCAACCGGCCTAATCACTTCCAACCCACTACCAGCAATTGACTGTAACGATTGTGGAACTTTTTCCGTGATCAGCGCACAACGCGTGCGCTGACACGGCGGAAATCCTCCACAAGCGTGTAATTGCAGGCACCCAGCAAAAGGTGCTACGCACCTGTAGAGGGAAATTCCTGTCAGCAGATGGCGCTGGGGAGTGCAGAGGAACCAATCCTCTGTACCTCCACAAATGCCAGACAGGAATTGTACGAAGCGCAGAACGCAATTGCAAGAGAGGCGATTGCGAATGAGAACGAGCAAAGGGACAGGTTGTATGTGTGTGCGCCAATCCAGTCGCCACCCCGCGACCGCGCACACACAACAGCAAATATGAGAGGTGCGATCGCCAGACGTGACACACGGCAGATCAGAATAGAATACGAGGGTAGCAAAGGCACAGCAAATAATACAATGAGAAGATGCGGAAAATAACAAACGCTAGCTAACTGCGAACACTGCACTCATTCGCAACAGTACACGCGGTTATGCGCGGTCTCCACATGATAAGCACAATAGAGACAAGCACGCCTAACTAACCATCGACAGACAAACATGAAACAGAGGACGCGAACGCTTGCTTAACGGTTACCTCACCGAGCCTCCAGCAAGCGGTCGTAGCAGACAAGACAGACACATGAAAACAGGGACAAGCGAGAGATAGGATCCACAGCACTAGCGAAAAGTGGCTAGCGCGATCCAGGTACAGAGTAGCAGAACAGAAGGATCCACAGCACTAGCGAAAAGTGGCTAGCGCGATCCCAGGAGACAGAACAGAAGGATCCACAGCGCTAGCGAAAAGTGGCTAGCGCGATCCAGAGAGGCAGAACAAAGGAGATAGCTGGTAGCAACCGCTGCACCAGCTATGCTCCAAGAACAGAGATCAGAACGACTTCCTATCGACCACCGCTGGGACAGGACAATCGCAACAGACAAACAACACAGATAAACAATCCACACTGCACTAGGGAAATCTGCCTAGCACAGTTTCCAGGAATTACTCTAAGCTGATCTTCAAACAGAGAGTAAGGCTGACACCCCACCAGGAGTGTTACATAGGACGAAATACTTATGACCAGCCAAGCATTGTGGGAAAGACATAGTACTTATAGTACACGCCTCCAATGAATGTGGCCAGGCAATTTGCATGACAACGTATGCAAATTCCTCTGCAAGCACAAGCTGCAAAACTGACAGACGCTCTTCTTTCCAGAGTCCTGCAGCATGCAAACCTACACAATGGTCAAAAGGCTGCCTGCCTGCACAGGCAGCTGAGCAAATCATCACATTGACCTAACCAACCCACTCCACTACCAGCAACTGACCTGATGATCAGCGCTGCGTAATATGTTGGGGCTTTATAAATACAATAAATAATAATAATAATGATCACTCACAGTCCACTACCAGCACCAGACGTGATGATCACTCCCAACCCACTACCAGCACCTTATTCACCATTGACAACCTAGTACCTGCACCCAATCTGATCACCCACAGCCTACTACCAGCACCTGATTCACCATTCACAGCCTAGTACCAGCACCTGACCTAACCACCCACAGCCCACTACCAGCCCCTGACCTAACCACCCATTACCAGCACCTGATTGACAATCAATACACAGCCTACTATCAGCACCCATCCTGACCACTCCCAATCCACTATATGCAACTTATTCACCATCCACAGCCCATTATCAGCACCCAACCTAACCACCCACAGACCATTACCAGCACCTGACCAGAGCAGACCACTCACAACACACTACCAGCATCTAAATTCAATTCAACATTTACAGCCTAGTACCAGCACCCAACCTAACCCCCCACTGCCCACTACCAGTACCTGACCTAACCACCAACAGTCTTGTATCAGATCCCAACCTGATCACCCACAGCCCACTACCCGCACCTGACCTAACCACCCACAGTCTAGTATCAGATCCCGACCTGAACACCCAAAACCCACTACCAGCACCTCACCTAACCACCCACAATCCATTACAAGCACCTGAACAGACCACTCACAACATACTACCCGCACCTTACCTAACCACCCACTACCAGCACCTGATTGACCATACATCCACCTAGTACCAGCACCCAACCTGACCACCCACAGCCCACTACCAGCACCCAACCTGACCACCCACAGTCCACTACCAACACCTGACCTAACTACCCATAGTCTAGTACTAAATCCCAAATTGATCAACCACAGCCCACCTCCAGCACCTGACCTTACCCCCCACAGTCTAGTGCTTGCACCTTTCCTGACCACCCACAGCCCACTACCAGCACGAGACCACCCACAGCTCACTTTACGCACAAAATTATTTTAAACGCAGTTTATTGCATAGACCCCATTTTCTGGCCAGTATAGGCAGCCTCATGAAAACATAGCTTAATGGCATGGCCTGAAAGACAGTTAGGTGGAGACTGGAGTAGGGTTAATTAGTCATTAACAAAATGACATGACATCACCGGACACAGATAATTAGAGGCCTATTTTTTCAGCTCCCATTTGAACAAGCTGCAGACATAAATCACACATAACAGAAGTCAGCATAAAAGTAGCCTTGACTAAGACCAAGGCTCTAATGGCTGTGAGTGCTTTATGTAATGTTTAGCCTGTACACGGCATAAGCATAAATTGCTGTTCACACTTCAAGTGCAGCCTGCGTGGAGCTACATTACCAGCCTCTAATACATATTTGTATAACCTTGCCTTGCTCTTTTGGGTTCAGATTGCACTTCTGTGTCCATAATGTCTCTTTTTTTTGGCACGACTCTAAATGCCCTTCTACACACTCTTGATTCCTTCATTAAGCTGTACACTCGCGGCTCGCCTAGCTGAGAGGGTCATCACTTGCACGCTCTCGTGCTTGAAGAGGCAGACTTTTGTTGGGGTTTTTCATAATGCCTACAAACAGAGAATGCATTAAATGCACTCATGAATATCATTTTTATGTAAGTAAAAGTTTTGAAGAGTTCAGTCTTACTTTGACAAGCGTAAGAGGACCTTTTAACAAGTACTTTGCATCTCTACCGAGAAGAAAGCCTTTGATACAGATCTTCAGTAACACGAGTGAGGTGCATATTTACTAACTTCTGTCAAGGATTTGGTCTTACAATAGCAACAAACTTTTGGGAAACTTTGGAGTATAGTATACAGTTGTGGGCAGCACACTATAGAAATGACATTGACCGCTGGCTTGCCCCGAGTGCTCCCAGCCCAATGCGGATCTATACCATTGTTTATGGTTATGCCTGGTTATAGATTCTTTTTTGGATTGAGTGCTCTCTCATGTTAATCCTCTTTGTGCAATTTAGTTAGAAAAATCTCAGTTATTACCATTTTTTCAACTATGTGAAACCTAGCACCCATACAGAGGAATCACAGCCAAATAAAGCTCGGGGTAAGCTTGCCCACTTGGTCCTTATTGCATCTCGTAAAGTAATCTTTAACAAATGGATTTACTCCAGTACACCATCGGTGTGGGATGTAAAAGAGGAACTCTCTCACCTTTTTCATCAAGACAAATTAGAGGCAATCACACACAAGGACAAAAAACTAAAAGTTAAAAAAAAAAATGGAAATTTCATTCTTGCCACCTATTCAAGAAAGGATTTGCGTGACCTAATGGAGATTTCAAATATACCAAATAGTACCTTATGGAAAAATTCAAGGAACTTTGGGTAGGCTAGAAATTCAGTAGTACATATTATTATTATTATTATTTAGTATTTATATAGCGCCGACATATTACGCAGCGCTGCACAGTATATATATATATATATATATATATATATATATATATATATATATATATATATATATATAGATATATATAGATATATATAGATATATATATATATAGATAGATAGATAGATATATATATATATATATATATATATCTTGTCGCTAACTGTCCCTCAAAGGAGCTCACAATCTAATCCCTACCATTGCCATATGGCTATATTATGTAGTGTATGTATTGTAGTCTAGGGCCAATTTTAGGGGGAGCCAATTAACTTATCCGTATGTTTTTGGAGGACTCTTGATCCCAGAGATGACAGGCGGGGGTGGGTGGGTCTCTGTTTGGGTTGGGGGGTTTGTTGGGGATAGTTTGTTACTAACCACAATTTTGTAGAAAACTGGACAAGATTTTGGATACTATATCAATGTATCTGTATGTTCAGTTTGGCCATTATATCATTTGTCTTTTCAAACATGGTTTAAAATAAAAAAAAAATTGTTTTACAGAAAGGACATTGACCTTCTAGAATGGATACAAAGATAAGGAACTAAATTAATTAGAGGGATGGAAGAGCTCACTTACCAAGAAAGGTTGGACAACCTAAGCTCACTTAGCTTGGAAAAAAGGCAACAGCGGTTACCTGATTAATATGCATAAGTATGTCAGAGGGCAATACAAAAAAAGCTTGGCAGATGAGGTTTTCGTCCTCAGGGTTGTACAAAGGACAATGGGACATGATCTGCATATGGAGGAAAAACCGTTTTTGAAATCTGGCGAGAGTGGTTAAAATCTGGAATATCTTAACTTAGGAAGTAGTTTTGGCAAACTGTATATCTGCATTTAAAGATGGCTTGTATGCTTTCCTTGCATTGAAGGGCATCCACAACTATAATTAGTAGGTAATGCCTGGGAGAAATGATCCAGGGATTTATCTGACTGCCATATGGAGTCAGCAAAGAATTTTTACATTTTAAAGCTAAGTGGCACAGGCCTTGTAAGGTATTTTGCCTTCCCCCGGATTAACTGGAATATGTGCAGGTTCGGGATGGTGTTGTGAGGTTTTTTTTTCCTAGTTGAACTTGATGGAAGGACATCTTTTTTTCAACCAATTTTGATAGCATTTTTAAAAAAAATATTTTTAGAAATTACTAATTATTTAGAAAGTACTGTAGTTTTTTTTTTTCAAATTTGAAAATGCTTCAAAGTTATTTTAAAGAGAGAAGGATCAAAAGATGAAAAATTATCTCCTAGGAGAAAACACAGAAGAAAAAGTTAATTGCGTAAGGGCCACGGTATCTATCCTTGTACTTATTTTATCGCAGATATTCTCAGTATTGGTATGTATATTTCTTATGAAATTGAGGGGGGGGGGGGGTGGTAAACATGGTCATCACAGACAATTCACATTGCGTGACAGCAAGGACTCCTGTTACACCTTTGTTGGGAAGGAGTCTTTATAAGTTCATGGAGAAAGTCAGAGTTTGGCAAACGCCAAGGAGGTTAATGTTAGGTCAAGTTTAGGACAAGTTTAAGGGTAAGGAGAAGTAGGGTAGGTCAGCAAGGAGTTAAAGAGGCACTTTGGCAAAAAGGGGAAAAAATAAATCAATGCATTGCAATGTGAGAAGTTATTAAATAGAAGAGATGAAGAAATTAGTGACATTTACCATGCAATTTGTTTATATTGTTTGATCCACAATGTGTCTGCACATAAATCATCTTTACTACTGGCTAAAAGGTTGTTTTTTTCTAGATATACATATGCACAGAGAGAGATACTGGTTGCATGGCAGTTGGAAACAGCCGTTATTTCCCACAATGCAATGGGCCTGATTCACAAAGCAGTGCTAACAGTTAGCACGCTGGTGAAAAGCCCTTTATCACGCCTAAACTCAGTTTAGGCATGATAAGTTTAGGTGTGATAAGTTTAGGCACCAACTGGGTTAGCACCACAGTACACAGCTGATCAAAAGTTTTGCGCTAGCAAAGTCTGGTGCACTTTGCAAAGAGTTTAATGGCGCTGTTTTGCGTGCGGGACTTTGCACGCTATCTACACTTATCTAAACTTATCATGCCTAAACTTTTCATGCCTAAACTGGCTTTTCACCAGCATGGTGCAATGATTATCACGCCTAAAGTCTCTAACTGGGTTAGCACCGCTTTGTGAATCGAGCCCAATGAGGTTCACAGACAGGAAACTGTCAGTACCTAGGTCCTGACATCACACTGTGGGAGGGGTTTCACCACAATTTCAGCCATACAGACCCCCTGATGATCTATTGGAGATAAAGTAAAGATTTCTCATGGGAAAGGGGGTAACAGCTACTGATTTGGACATAGTTCAATCCTTGATTACAGTTCCTCATTAAGTTTTTCAACATTGAGACTCATTTTCAGGAATAGTAACTCAACACAGAAATACACAGCCGAGCTATTGATGCCGAAATTTGCAATTGTGTAATGGGGATAGCCAACTGTAAGTTCTATTAGCAGAGCCCATTGTAATGTCTTCTATATATTCTGTTAAGTACTGCAGACTATATTAAGAAGAAATTAAATTAATTAATGACATGCCCTTTTTTTTCCACATCTGCCTTCAGTCACAAACGCTATTTGCAGCTAAAATGATTCCATAACTCGTTCACTAAAAAATATATATTTCATCACCGCTTTTCTATATTCCACTCTCTTTGTGACTGTATTTTAAAAATTAACATAAAACGCTGGAAATAAAACCGTTTTTACTGTTAACATCTCCGATTTTTTTCCCCCTCTCTCTCCCCTCTAAACGATCTCCTTGCCCTTTAGTAATTTAAGTAGTTGTTAAAGCGACATGTAATTTTACGACTTTACCGCATTATACTATGAAATAAACGTTGCATAGGCTGCTCATAAATACAGTCAACATTATAAAACTCCAATTTTGCTAGCAATAAAGCGCCTAACATAACCTCTTTGAAATCCCATCTGACTTATGAAAATGTAAAGCAGATTCCTCTTTTATTACCGTTCACTCTCTCCGACCCGTTTGCTTATTTTCCAATCTTACCACGCTGTAATAAACCGGTAACATACAACTAGTCCTTAAAAAGACAAAAAGATGGATAGGCACATATAAAACTAATTAAAGGCAACTCCCCCATGGGGAGAGTTATTAGGGATGGAAATGATACAATATAAATATTCCAGCTTTTACCAATACATCTTTTGAATGGATATAATCTTTAGTTATTATGATTAATATTTTATTGTTCATTTATTTAACCAGTTGAAGCCCATCTCTATGTAAATTAATGTCATGAGGTTTTTTGGGGGGTTATTTATACATCACACATTATGATTTTTGTTTTCAGTTCTGTTTTGCCATAACAATGGTTTTGCCATTCGGAGTAGGACCATTATGGTTAATCATCTATTAATGGGGAAAAATTAGGAATAATTGCAGAAAATACATGTGTTCCACCACGGCTAGTCTTTTCCATCCCACACGGCTAACGCTAACCCCCACCCCTCACTTAAAGATTACCTCCAGCCAAAAAAAGGTCTGAGTGGCAATACATATTTGTAGTCTAGGCACTGTGTACAGTTAGATGAACATATAATGTTTACATCTGGTACATCATAGTGGATAGAACACTCACATTTATATCTGTAAGTAGCACTTCCTAATTCCTCCTGAACCCTTTCTAAAGCTTTGTTCCCTCCTCTTCAGCCTGGTTAACTCCCCTGCCCCTCCCTCCCCTGGTTCTCTGCCTGCCTGGATCAAATTACTTTTCTTTTAAAGGACAATTGAAGAGAGAGGTATATGGAGGCTGCCATGTTTATTTCCTTTTAAGCAATACCAGTTGCCTGGCTGTCCTGCTGATCCTCTGCCTCTAATACTATTAGCCATAGCCCCTGAACAAGCATGCAGCAGATCAGGTGTTTCAGACTTTAAAGTCAGATCTGACAAGACTAGCGGCATGCATGTTTCTGGTGTTATTCACATACTACTACAGAGAAATAGACCAGCAGGGCTGCCAGGCAACTGGTATTGATGAAAAGGAAATAAATATGGCAGCCTCCGTATACCTCTCACTTCAGTTCCCCTTTAACTGTGTGTAGGAGAAAGAAGAGACAGGAAAACTGCTGCAGCCTGTCTTATGTCTGTCTGCTATAATTCTTATTTCAGATGTCTGTCTGCCTAGACTAGATCACATGGACATGAGAGGTGGAGTTATGACATCAATCTCCCAGCATACTTTGCACCTATGATTTGGAAATAGAAAAAAGGTCTGGGCCCAATTTCACACTGGGGGCGGGGATTTCAACACCAAAGGACTCTGGGGGTGAGAAAAACCACACTTTATCGTGTGATTTTTATATATCTTGGCAACTTATTAGGCTTAAAGCAAACTGTCATTTAGAATTTAGGTACTCTTTAAGTGCCCGCTGTTTGTAGCTGTATTTTGCATTGGTTGGTGGCCCCAGTGCCCAACATTTATTGGAAACCATGGGCACCCAAATTTCCCACCATTATTGATATTTCTGTGGGTGCCAATGGGGGTGCCTAAATTTCCACCGCTAACGTGCACCCACATTTTCTGCTTCCGTGACAATCAGCATGCCAGAGTTTTTCTCAGCATCCCTGCATTGCAGTAAGAAAAAAAAAACTCTACTTGAGGATGCAGCAGACTTGCAGTTCCTCAATCTGCTCACATTAAAAAACTACACAGGCTCTAAAGGTTCTAATTCTATATAGATAGGTGTGCAGTTGAAGACGAGACAAAAAATGGTCTTTTGAACTGTAAAGTTTAGTTCCACGGATAAATTGCGCGGAGAATTTGCCTTGTTCAGATTTAGGTTTGTCAGTTTTTGAAGAGATCTAAAAAAAAAAAAAAAAAAAAAAAAACCCTGCTTGCCTTCTCTGCTTCACTGTACCAACGCAGAGAATGTCTTTGTATTGAAATGGAAATGACTGACACCTACTCGATTTGTGTTTCACTCCAAGATCTAAGAGCCCACCAATGTGAGAAGAGGATAAGAGGAGAATATCATCTGGGAAGGGTAAAGGTAGCCATACACCTAGCAATTCTGATTCAATTGACAAAGCAATTAACTTTATTAAGGAAATCAACTTCAGTATGGTTGATCAAATGCCGATTGACTAGTAACCCACACACTACAAACGATATCCTATGCGATTCAACATCACTAATTAATCTGACCGATGTTGTGTCTCCATGCTCTGAATGCAAAAATCGATTCAGAATCGATGGAATGACATGTACAGTAGCGAATTCCTGTGCGATCAACCGATATCTCGCATCCTGCTCGATCGAGTACACTGGTCAATTTAACAAGATATCAGCCACTTTTCATCGGTTGGGTATTCTGGAACACACTCGATTCTATCTCGATTCTACAAAATGAACAATTTGAATAGTCAATTGTACAGCTAAATCGCTAGATGCATGGCCACCTTAAAGAGAAACTCCGACCAAGAATTGAACTTTATCCCAATCAGTAGCTGATACCCACTTTTACATGAGAAATCTATTACTTTTCACAAACAGACCATCAGGGGGCGCTGTATGACTGATAGTGTGGTGATACCCTACCACAAAACTCTTAGCAGTTTCCTGTCTGTGAACCTTGTTGCATTGTGGGAAATAGCAGTTTACAGCTGTTTCCAACTGCCAAAAAACCATGCAGCAGCTACATCACCTGCCAACAGTAAAAATGTCACCATGTAATAAATGTTAGAATGTAAATCAGGGATTTAAAATATTTTACAATGGGCAAACACTGACTTAATCATTTATACATAATTATTGTAAAAATGAAGCACTTTTTTTTATTACATTATTTTCACTGGAGTTCCTCTTTCAGTGGAAAGGAAGATATATAGACCCAAGAATCCTCCAGAAGATGATTGGCCAAAAACATAACTATTTATGATTGTCTTGTGAAATAATCATGCCAATATGGTTCTCTGACACCTTCTGACTGCCCTGGCTTATGCTTGCTGACCACACACTTCAATTTTTTTTAATCTAATACATTCATTGTGGTCGACTTTGCTTTGAAATTCTTGCCCTCAACATGCCCATTTGCTCTTAGATCATTAATTGTACTGATTTGGGGCACGAGCAGGCCTTATGTGTGAAACACTAGGAAGATAAAAGTTTCATTGCAAATAAGTGCCGACACCACGGCAACATGTCTGAAATGTTTTCCTAGGGCGACACCTACAGGAGGGGGTGCCACAGAGCCATGCTTAGGACACTGTTTTATGGAATTTTTTTCCATTAGGAAAGGGAACAAAGGTAGTTTATAATACCTATATTTGCACTGCTAATTAGTATAACAAAGGAGACCTAAGCAGCATAATGAAGATGTGGCAGGTGCTACTATAAGCCAATTAAGCTTATTTTTTGACTTGGTCTGTCATCTTGATTGTATTGTCTTTGAGAGGGGGAGGGGCAGAAAAATGTCTTGCCCACGAGCACCTGATCTGTGCATCGCTATAGCACTAATACAATAGCGCGCACCCCACACAAGGGTAATTAGAGTTTACGGTGATTGACTCAGAGGGGGGGATAGTATTTGACGCTGCTGGGAATTTGGACAACAGCAGGGTGAGCCATCATTCAACTCACCCTGTGCCCAACTTACCGGCGTCGTTACAATAAATACACCTTGCCTAGGGCACCAAAATGCTATGCAAGCTGTAGCAGCAAACATCATGGTTGTGCCTAAAATATTGGTGGGTAAGGTTAGGCCACCGCGACGTGTGGGGTTAAGTGTTAGGCAGAGGGGTCCTAAGTGTTCCACTGGGTGGAGTGGGGGAAGGGGCGTTTAAAGCTAGGCACTATCAGGGGAGTTTTAGGGTTAAGCAGCCCTGGGAATGGGGGTCCTTAGCGATAGACAGCACCAGGGGGAATCCTTAGTTTTCTGCACCATCAGGGGGAGGTTTAGGGTTAGCCTAACCCGGTTAGGCAGCACCAGGGGGGATTCTTAGTGTTAGGCAGCACCAGGGTATGGGTTTTTAGGGTTAGGCAGCATCAAGGTGATCAGCAAGTTGGGTATTGGGAGGATTAGTAGTGTTAGGGTAAAGTTTGGTTAGGTCTTAGTAAAATATAGTTAAAGATGACTAATATTTTACTATCAGAATTAACTAGTGGCTATGTTTTTACATGTACGCAGTTCTGGAATACTAAAAATAACAATTCTGGTAACATTTTTGCGGCCATAGTTGCTGATCCCCACCCGACAGCCTGTCCTGCTCACACCTGTGCGGTCTGCTTGACGTCCTCTTGTTTTTTTCCATCTGACGCTGGAAGGCAGCTGAGCGCCAGCCAGAGAGTTGTCACAGCAATATTCCCCGCCAGACACTGGCTTGTCTCGTACAGTCTTAATAATCCCTGTGATGATAAACTGTCAATCACCACCACAAACGCCAACAACGGAGAGAGGGCTTTAGAAATTGCTTTCTCGCCAGTTCTGTGTAACAGCATGAGATGAATAGTAACAACCTTGTATATGTTTTCCCTGCTTGTTTAAAATATTGTGGCTTGATGTGTCCGACATATTCTTCATCTCCATGATATGCCTGGGGAGGATTACACTCAAGAGGACCTGTCCTCTGACAAGATGAACAAAAACTTTATGTAAATTGGGCATCTATAGCGGTCACCTGACCCTCTTAAAGGAATTATACACATTTTTGACCAAAGCCCCTGTGTCCTCTTCTCCTATACCTTTAAAACGGACTTTCTCTCTGCTCTAGATGATAAGCAACAGCATAATAACCTGTAAAGAAACACATTTCTCTGTTACAGCTGATACAAATCTTGCAATAAATCTCAATGTGTGTACTTCCTGCTTTCATGGATGCACACAGAGTTTACATCCTATGTTTACCCATGAGCTGTTCTGCCATGGCAGTCAGCTGACACAACTGAGAGATCAAATTTTGGTGGCGATTAGTCACAGATAAGGGGAATTAGACAGGTTCTTCTCTCAAAATACATACAGGATGCATTTCTCTGTATTTTCTTTCTGTCCTGTGCAAGAGTTCAGGTCCAATTTAACTATGGATCAGTAGAATATGTCATTTCACACTATAATCATACACACTATATAAATAAACCAAATGGCGGGCAACTTCAGGTAAAATCTTTTCTTTACTAAAAGGAACACTATCAATTAACTTTTTTTTTCAATTGAGAGAGGAAATGTTTGGGAAATGCTGCTAAGTGTTGGTGTATACAGTGGCTTGTAAAAGTATTCAGCCCCCTTGAAGAATTTCACATTTTGTCACATTACTGCCACAAACATGAATCAACTTTATTGGCATTCCACGTAAAGACCAATACAAAGTGGTGTACACTTGAGAAGTGGAACAAAAATTATACATCATTCAAAACATTTTAAAAAAAAATAACTGCAAAGTGGGGTGTGTGTAATTATTCAGCCCCCTCAGTCCATACTTTGTAGAACCACCTTTTGCTGCAATTACAGCTGCCAGTCTTTTAGGGTATGTCTCTACCAGCTTTGCACATCTAGAAACTGAAATCCTTGCCCATTCTTATTTGCAAAACAGTTCCAGCTCAGTCAGATTAGATGGACAGTGTTTGTGAACAGCAGTTTTCAGATCTCGCCGCAGATTATTGATTGGATTTAGATCTGGACTTTGACTGGGCCATTCTAACACATGGATATGTTTTGTTTTAAACCATTCCTTTATTGCCCTGGCTTTATGTTTAGGGTCGTTGTCCTGCTGGAAGGTGAACCTTTCGCAAATACTTTTGCAAACCACTGTACATCTGAATCCTTATCTCTTTGTTTACTGTTATTTAATTCCTTTCACACTTTTCTGAGGGTAGTCTGCTATAATCTGAAAGCAGAGTGAGCGATGAGGGGAGGGGGGTATTCCCTCACAGTGCATCTGTTAACCGTGTGTTGTGTGCAGAGAGCTCATTTAGAGACAGGCAGAGCTTTCTCTCACAGAGAACAGCGGAAATGTATCTTATGTGCAACATAAACTTTTGTAATTGTGTGTGTGAAACCTGATACCTGACAGGTTTTTGTTTTCATATAACCCTGCTTCAATATTACACTGTTCTTAGCATGTCAGACTGCAGAGATTCATACCTTTGCAAATGAGACATTCCAAACGTAGCTAAAATCTGCACACCATGAATTAAAGCTTTTGCCTCTAATATCTAACATGAAAAGTTCAAAAATGTTTACACAGCTACTTAGACATTATTTGTACATTGTCATTTTAGAACACTTGGTTTGATACTGCTCCTTTAACCTTCCTGGCGGTAAGCCGCGCAGGAGGATTTCTCAGGCCCTGCTGGCCCGATTTGCATAATTTTTTTTTGCTACACGCAGCTAGCACTTTGCTAGCTGCGTGTGCACACCGATCGCTGCCGCTACCCGCCGATTCGCCACTATCCGCCGCGCCCCCCCCAGACCCCATGCGCTGCCTGGCTAATCAGTGCCAGGCAGCGCTGAGGGGTGGATCGGGACTCCCTTTGACGTCACAACATCGACGACGTTTGTGATGTCATCCCGCCCATTGTCATGGCGACGGGGAAAGCCCTAGTGGAAATCCCGTTCAGAATGGGATTTCGGATGGGTTTCATCGACGGAGGCGATCGAAGAGGGTGGGGGGATGCCGCTGCACAGCGGCTATCATGTAGCTAGCCCTAGGCTCGCTACATAATTTTAAAATTGGGGGGGGCCGCGCGCCGCACCGGATAGCGGCGATCGGGCGCGCGGCGGCGGCGATCGGGGTGCTGGCGCAGGTAGCAAAGTGCTAGCTGCGTCCAGCAAAAAAAAAATTAAGTAAATCGGCCCAGCAGTGCCTGAGCGGCACCCTCCGGCGGCTTACCCCGTGTCACACACGGGGTTACCGCCAAGGAGGTTAATAGACCGCCAGGAGGGTTAATGATTGTACCCTCACCTAATTGACTGGCACATTCTATATTAGGGCAATATTTTTTTATTTACTGTAATGCCTGGGTGCTGTAAATCTGAAGGTGTGATGTTTACAACAATAGGGAAATAATACAAGGAATATATTTCAGTTTTACGTTTTTATTTTATTTATTTATATAATATGCTCAGCTTTAATTGATGGAGTTTATAAAAAGGTTTTATTTGCTCTGTAACTGTAGTGAGTGGCATATGGAGGTTGCCATATCTATTTCCATTTAAACACTGCACATTGCCTGCCTGTCCTGCTGATTCTCTGCCTCTAATAGTTTTAGCCAAGGACCCTGAACAGACATGGGTTGCAGTTCATTACTTCTGGGTTAAAGTTCCTCTTGAAGGACATGTAGTTAGAGTGATAGCAAGATAAGATAATGGCAGCCATGGCTGAGATTGGGGTGCTCAGGAGGAGGTTGTGGGCACTCAGAAAAAGATTTGGCTACCATAGCCTACTGACCCTTAGGGCCGGTTCACACGGACGCTTGGCAGTGTTTACCACCAAGCATCCGGTACTCGTCGGTAAACGCTCCCATTCAAGTGATGGGAGCATTTACATTGTGCAGTTACCGTTGATTACGCACAAACGTGGCATTCCAATCCCGATTTACTGCATCGTTTCAGCCAACGCTAGAAGCCTTGTGCGGCTTCTAGGGTCGATTCACCGCCGCGTCTTCATGTCCCCTTGCGGGGACGCCGACGATCGCCGCAGAAAGCCCCCAAGTGAGACGAGATGCCGGAAGCCGCCCGTCTGAACCAGCCCTTAGATAACTTGCAGCTGTGAATCGCAGATGCCCCGGGAGCAGCAATGAGTAGGTTAAGCTGGAAAGCAGGGCAGGCACTGCCATTAGGTCAAAGGGGGCAATTGCCTCAGGGCCCCCAAGCACTGCCGCACTCCCATGCTGCTGGACCCCCCCCCCACCAGGTCTCTCCCTGACTGCTCCACTACACCATTTTTGGCAGTATTGTAATTCACCTGTCATGGCGCGTTGCTCCATCTGTGCTCCCTTTCTTCATCCCACCGATGCTGGCTGCCTCTTCTCTATGACCGGTTGTGTGTCATTATGCATAATATGTGCCAGGTCCATAAGAGGAGGCAGCCAGCTATGGGGATGAAGACACGGAGCATGGACGGAGAAGTGTGCCAGAACAAGTGAGTTACAATCAGGGATGGTTCTGTCATTAAGCAAGGTGAAACACTTGCATCAGGCACAGAGATTACAGGGGCAACATTTTTGTCCTGTGAGCAAGGTGAAGAGGTCATCATTGGGGAAAAGCAGCTTGTTGTGCTGTGTGAGGAGTCTGGCAGTGAGTGAGGAGGGGGAGGCAGGAAAGCAGAGGTGTTTCATTTGAATTAAATGAATCAGCGTAAATTGTCGGATGCTGTGTGATCATTCCAAATCGGGAAGGGCATCCTCACAAGTCAAACAAAAAGTCTAGTACCAGCCCTGGTTACAATACTGTCAAAACCGTACAGGGGCCCCAGTGGGAGATTTGGGGGGGGAAGGTGGACATGACAGCTGGCTCAGAGGCCCCGGGGGCTGACTTTCTTTTTTTGGGGGGGGGGGGGGAAGAGGAAGGGGGGCCCTCTTGCGCCTTAAACTGGCCCTACTAGTGAGGAGTATTATATGTAGTAAGACTGGAATCTGATTTTCAGGAGAAGGCTGTGACCTCTAACCCCCGCACCATGATCCCTGCTACCCCCGCTCACGATGGCACCGCCCCATGTAAACACCGCCAAAAGCAGGTGCTTCAGGTTGCATCAGGGTAGGTCCGCCCCAGCCCCATCCCCCTTATCCTTCTTAGTTATGCCTTGGAGGTACTGTAATAGAAGCAAGAAAAGAGATGCAATTTACTAAACTCTAAGAGAAGAAGACACAGAACAAACGGAATAAATGTGACCTTATCCCATTCCAGCGAAAGCGCGATAATCTTGCTCCTCGCTTCTCAGGCTGTAGTTCTGCGTCTTCTACAGCCTCCCCCTCAGTTTCAGTACATTTTCTACAATGTATTATTGCCGGCACCAACTGTAACAAGATGTAAGCCGCGTGACTGACAGCTATGGAGCGTCGTGTGTGTGTGAATGCGCTTCACGAGGTGACTCATCGGCTCTGGAAATCATGCTAACCTTTAGAAATAGACTGATTTATTTTTCCACATCTCCTTGAAGGAGATCCCATATCAACTGCAAGTTAATTAGCAAAACAGTTAAGCAAAGAATCAATCTCCTGTTTAATGACAAACGTGATCATTCATCCTGGTAGAAGCCTGAGAAATAACCAAAGCCTTAGTCATAGACTAGTAAGTCAAGTTAAGGTAGTCCGATTACTTGATGGGCACCACCAGATCAACCATCAGATGGCTCCCTCCAGTGGCATAGCCAGGGGTGTAACTAGAAGGGAGCAGCACCTGCGATGACCGGGGGCCCAGAGCTGTGGGGGGCCCCCAACTACTAACCTTCCCTTCCTCCGATACAGGAGACTGTACTTTAGATCAGGTGTTTTGTGGCTACGCTTATTAGAGGTGTGAAGATCATGACGACCACACGTATTTTATAACCCTTGTGAGATTGGCCACAAGGCCATACAGGGCACAAAGGGGAGGCAAGGGAAGGGATGTGAACATGGGGAGAGGGGGGCTATCAAACTTTTGCTGTGGAGGCCCATGAATTGCAGTAATGCAAGTATCTAGGGGACCCAAGGCAAAATTTACATTGGGCCCCTCTAAAGCAGTTGATTTGTACCACCAAAATCTGCCAAAAACAGCTGAAGGGGACAAAGAGTTGTAAGCAAGAGGAGGAGTTTGCTAATGATTAACACTAATCAAAGCACATATAGAGGTATAGGTGATACTGATCATTAACGTCATAGAACCAATGAAGAGCTCAGGGCCGGATTTCTGGGAAGACCACAAAGGCCCGAGCCTTGGGTGACTGCATCCCAAGGGGGCACCTGAACATGAAAGAGGGGCTGTGTCATGTGAAAGAAGAGGCTAAAAATGGTGAGCAACACGTGAAAAGGGGAAACTGATGCTATTATGGCTCATGAAATAAAGGGGCTTCTGTACATGGATGATACACATGGAAGAGGGGTCTGTACATGGAATGGGAGGACTGCTATAATGGGAGGGGCTGCAGTACATGGATGATACACATGGAAGAGGGGCTGCACATGGAATGGGAGAGGAGCTGCTGTACATTGTTGATACCCATGGAAGAGGGAGCTGACATGGAATGGGAGGGGCGCTGCTGCACATGAAAAGGGAACCACAACATACTTGGCCTAGGGTCACGGAAAGAGGAAAGAGGAGGCCTTGGAAGAGCTGAAACAGTAGTTGGAGGGCCCTTGATGGGCCCCTCTGGTTCAGGGGCCCCGGTGCAGTCACTACCTCTGCATCCCCTACTACTGCACCACTGGGTCATTCTCTAATCTAATCTAGTCATAGAGGGATCTATTGCCTACCCACACAATGCACAACATTTTACAATACATTACAGCATAAAATCTACTTGAAATTGTCCGTACTAGTGCCGCCACCTCTGCCTGCTGGACCCCCAGGTATCCCCCATGTAATGTGTACCCAATGGTACTGTCAAGCGTACTCCCCGGGCTCAACTATCAACTGAATTGACATTCCTCCTTCAGTGTTTGACTCTTCTCCCCATCACCACCAGGGGCGCCTGTACCCTCTGATCCAGCGAGACGTGCTGTCAGGTCATTTGGTACATGCACCGGGTGGTGATGTAGCGAAGACTCAGGATACAGGAGGAGATGTGCTGGTGGCTAGCTGAGCCCACATGGGGTACACATTACCAGGGTGTACACATTATGCATGGATAACACAGACTGGGGGTCTTTTGGTCATGGAACGTTGCTATCGCCTCACACCAGACCAAGCCATTTTGAGATCTTTCCAGCATGCCAGCTCAATCTTTTTAAATGATTTCAGCTGGATCAGGTGGCCGTGTTGCTTACATCGGTGCTCCGAATAGAGTAATATATGGGCACCTAAAACCTACCGTATCACAGTCACAATTTTAAATCCATGGGGGGACGGTTTCCTTATCCCCCCTCTCTATATATATAAAAAAAAAAAAGGGGGCATCTTCTTACAAGACAGTTTTGTTGTAGCCGTGGGCCACATCCATGCTTTCTTTACTGCCTATGATTTGTAGTTAGACTCAGCTTTTCTTAATAAAATGTTTCTATGCTAGAGTATTATGCACTTGGGGCCATAAATTGTTTTCTGCCAAGGCCCAACTTCATCTAGAACAGGCCCGGACCTTGGTGATCTGCTGTTTATTAAGTAAGCACCAGCTCACACACAATGCTGGCTCCCTCCTATCCCTTCACTCAGTGGTCACAGCTATTGAAAGTCTGAATAAACAACTTTGTTCTTCAGCTATTTATTCACAGTCTTTACAAATAAGCACAAGGCCACCCGTATCCGCATACAAAGCCAGCTAACCCCAATAACCCTACTGACCTTCCTCAGTGTGGAAAACATGTTCCTTCTGCATTAGTCAATTCAATTCACAAGCACACAAACAGACGACCATGGCATGTAAGGAATGGGCGTAAGGAACGGAGAGCGACAACAAATGGAAAAAGACGGACTAGCACAATGAATTGCCACGTGTTGAAAATATGTAAGAAGAAGCAGTGAGGTAGAACATGCTGTACGGCAGAAAGTACATCTTCAGACACCACCTAATAGCATTGTCCTGGAAATAAGTGTGCTTCAAAAACATGAACGGGCTTTTAGCAGTGCTGGGCCGAAATTACGCATGAGCGTAATTACGCATCGTAATTCAATGTAAATTTACGCGAAAGCGCTACGCGTAACTTACGGTCTTACGCGTAATTATTTACGCGTAAGCAGTTAAGTGGTATCGTAATTACGCTGTCTACCGTAATTGCTAGGTATGCATAATTTTACGAAGACTTACGCGTAATTTTACGCTATTGCGTACACATCGTCCGTATGCGTCAAAAAATACGCATTAATGGGTATCATGGCACTACGCGTAACATCGTAGTGTAGGCGCCTGCATTACGGTATCCTTACGCGTAACTGCATAAGTTAACGCGTAATTACAGTGATGAACCGTAGATTATTTTCTACGCCGTAACCGTAATGCGTAATAGCGTAAAATTACGCGTAATGATCCGTAAGCGTAGATTTTTCTTGTTTTTTTGCTTTTTGTTTTTTCCTGGCTATGCCTAGTGTTGGGCGAACATCTAGATGTTCGGGTTCGGGCCGAACAGGCCGAACATGGCCGCGATGTTCGGGTGTTCGAGCCGAACTCCGAACATAATGGAAGTCAATGGGGACCCGAACTTTCGTGCTTTGTAAAACCTCCTTACATGCTACATACCCCAAATTTACAGGGTATGTGCACCTTGGGAGTGGGTACAAGAGGGAAAAAATTTAGCAAAAAGAGCTTATAGTTTTTGAGAAAATCGATTTTAAAGTTTCAAAGGGAAAACTGTCTTTTAAATGCGGGAAATGTCTGTTTTCTTTGCACAGGTAACATGCTTTTCGTCGGCATGCAGTCATAAATGTAATACAGATAAGAGGTTCCAGGAAAAGGGACCGGTAACGCTAACCCAGCAGCAGCACACATGATGGAACAGGAGGAGGGCGGCGCAGGAGGAGAAGGCCACGCTTTGAGACACAACAACCCAGGCCTTGCATGAGGACAAGAAGCGTGCGGATAGCAATTTGCATTTTGTCGCCATGCAGTCATAAATGTAATACAGATGAGAGGTTCAATAAACAATAAACAGTAATTGGTGTTGTCCAGAATGCGCACAATGCGTGGGTCGCGTTCAATGCAGTCCTAGGCCGAAGAGGTCATAGCCTAGGGTCACAAAAACCTGTTTATTTGGGCAATTTTAATGGTGGCGAGTCTGACGTACATAAATCGCAGCAATGGCCGTTAGCAACGTCTGAATCTCACGAAATGTCTCATGCAGGTAGAACACATATTGTTAGACTTGGGCTCCAAAGATGGGTTCCCTACATCTCTGCAAACCAGAGTTACAGGGCTCCAAATTTGGTAAAATACCCATAGGCTTTCATTGGGCCTCCTATTTACAGTTCCAAAATCTCACATCTTTTCAAAGGGCAATTGCTCAGCAGTGGCAAATTTTCTAGCATTGTAGGGACCCTTAGGGGGAACATGACTGGTGAGTTTCGGGCCCCTAGGCAAAAGAGGTCATAGCCTAGGGTCACAAAAACCTGTTTATTTGGGCTATTTCAATGGTAGTTATGCTGACGTACATAAATCTCAGCCATGGCCGTTAGCAACGTCTGAATTTCACGAAATGTCTCATGCAGGTAGAAGACATATTGTTAGACTTGGATTCCAAAGATGGGGTCCCTACATCTCTGCAAACCAGAGTTACAGGGGTCCAAAATTGGTAAAATCCCCCATAGGCTTTCATGGCCTCCCTATTTCACTTTCCAAAATCTCACATCTTTTCAAAGCGCAATTGCTCAGCAGTGGCAAATTTTCTAGAATTGTAGGGACCCTTAGGGGGAACATGACTGGTGAGTTTCGGGCCCCTAGGCCAAAGAGGTCATAGCCTAGGGTCACAAAAACCTGTTTATTTGGGCTATTTCAATGGTGGCGAGTCTGACGTACATAAATCGCAGCCATGGCCGTTAGCAACGTCTGAATCTCACGAAATGTCTCATGCAGGTAGAAGACATATTGTTAGACTTGGATTCCAAAGATGGGGTCTCTACATCTCTGCAAACCAGAGTTACAGGGCTCCAAAATTGGTAAAATCCCCCATAGGCTTTCATTGGGCCTACTATTTACCGTTCCAAAATCTCACACCATTTCAAAGGGCAATGGCTCAGCAGTGGCAAAACTCACCAGTCATGATCCCCCTAAGAGTCCCTACAATGCTAGAAAATTTGGTACTGCTGAGCCATTGCCCTTTGAAAAGATGTGAGATTTTGGAAAGTGAAATAGGGAGACAATTAAAGCCTATGGGGGATTTTACCAATTTTGCACCCCTGTTTGCAGAGATGTAGGGACCCCATCTTTGGAATCCAAGTCTAACAATAGGTCTTCTACCTGCATGAGACATTTCGTGAAATTCAGACGTTGCTAACGGCCATGGCTGAGATTTATGTACGTCAGCATCACTACCATTGAAATAGCCCAAATAAACAGGTTTTTGTGACCCTAGGCTATGACCTATTTGGCCTACGGGCCCGAAACTCACCAGTCATGTTCCCCCTAAGGGTCCCTACAATGCTAGAAAATTTGCCACTGCTGAGCAATTGCCCTTTGAAAAGATGTGAGATTTTGGAACTGTAAATAGGAGGCCCAATGAAAGCCTATGGGGGATTTTACCAAATTTGGAGCCCTGTAACTCTGGTTTGCAGAGATGTAGGGAACCCATCTTTGGAGCCCAAGTCTAACAATGTGTCTTCTACCTGCATGAGACATTTCGTGAGATTCAGACGTTGCTAACGGCCATTGCTGCGATTTATGTACGTCAGACTCGCCACCATTGAAATTGCCCAAATAAACAGGTTTTTGGGACCCTAACCTATGACCTCTTCGGCCTAGGACTGCATTGAACGCGACCCACGCATTGTGCGCATTCTGGACAACACCAATTACTGTTTATTGTTTATTGAACCTCTCATCTGTATTACATTTATGACTGCATGGCGACAAAATGCAAATTGCTATCCGCACGCTTCTTGTCCTCATGCAAGGCCTGGGTTGTTGTGTCTCAAAGCGTGGCCTTCTCCTCCTGCGCCGCCCTCCTCCTGTTCCATCACGTGTGCTGCTGCTGGGTTAGCGTTACCGGTCCCTTTTCCTGGAAACTCTTATCTGTATTACATTTATGACTGCATGCCGACAAAAAGCATGTTACCTGTGCAAAGAAAACAGACATTTCCCGCATTTAAAAGACAGTTTTCCCTTTGAAACTTAAAATCGATTTTCTCAAAAACTATAAGCTCTTTTTGCTAAATTTTTTTCCCTCTTGTACCCACTCCCAAGGTGCACATACCCTGTAAATTTGGGGTATGTAGCATGTGAGGAGGCTTTACAAAGCACAAAAGTTCGGGTCCCCATTGACTTCCATTATGTTCGGAGTTCGGCTCGAACACCCGAACATCGCGACAATGTTTGGCCCGAACCCGAACATCTAGATGTTCGCCCAACACTACACGTGACCTGTTCGGCCAATCACAGCGCTAGCCGAACGTTTGGCCATGCGCTCTTAGTTCGGCCGTATGGCCGAACAGTTTGGCCGAACACCATCAGATGTTCGGCCGAATTAGAACATCACCCGAACAGGGTGATGTTCTGCAGAACCCGAACAGTGGCGAACACTTTTCGCCCAACACTAGCTATGCCCCTATTGCCCCACTGCCTTTCAGTTTCTCTGCACCATAGCCCGGGCCAGGACTAATTAATTATTAGCTTTGAAAAGTACCAAAAGGGGCGATACCAACTTTCCCAGGTTGTCAAGTAACTGCATAGGGATCTGCAAAAAGGAGCAGAGGCAATATACTCAAAGAGGAACTGTAGTGACATATAGTAGAATACAGTACATTAATTAGGATACCCAATTTTATGTTCATTATCCTGTTATCAGTGTTATTCAGAAACTGTTTATATCTATTTCTGTATATTTGCATGTAACACCACCCTATTAGTTAGCTTAGCTGTCTTGTGTCAGAGCTGGAAGGGGATTTAAGATGGCAATTCTGAAAAATGGAATGTACTTTTTTTAGATTGGATATCATATGCTATATTCATTTAACACTTTAAACACTGGGCATAATTATCTCAGAGCAGGAACCAGTACTGTGGCGGTGGATACGAGTTTATCCATTTCCCTTGTAAACATGTGAAGTCGTGTGATTTTCTAAATAAAAAAAAAAAAGTGCAGTCATCTTCTGATCACATGACTTTGGGCTAAAGAGGAATAGAAAGCACAAGTCCTCTGCTAGCTAACCTATCTGCAGATGCAGCCATCTAGTGGAGAGAAACAGTATTGCAAGGCTTACAAAGTAAGGGGTTTTGTCTGTTAAAGTGGACCTGAATTCTTGCACAGGACAGAAGGAAACAGAGAAATGCACCCTGTATGTATTTAGAGAGATTAGCCTGTTTAATTCCCCCTTATTTGAGTCTAATCACCAGTTGTAATCTAATCTCTCCCCGTGTTACATGACTGCATGTGCAGTATGGAGCGGCCCATCTTCAGTAGCACGGCGGTAGTGAGCAGTCTCCGACCCATTAGTAGTGACTGGTAATGAAGGATCCAGCACTGGAATGTGGGCGCTGTGAGAACAGGAAGGCTCTATAGGAGCCTCCCCTTTCCTTAGGGGATTATGTGTGTTTTTTTTTTTTTTAAATCCACTTTAGACTTTAACCAGTTCACCCCCAAGGGTTTTTATCCTAACGGACCAGAGCAATTTTCAGTTGTCAGCGCTCCTCCCTTTTATTCCCTAATAACTTTATTACTACTTATCACAAGAAAATGATCTATACCTCGTTTTTTTCGCCACCAATTAGGCTTTCTGTGGATAGTACATTTTGCTAAGAATTTTTTTATTCTAAATGCATTTTAATGAGAAAAACAGGAAAAAAAGAAAAAAAATCGTTATTTCTCAGTGTTCAGCCTTTATAGTTTTAAAATTAAACATTCTCCTGTGGATAAAACAAACACGTTTTATTTGCCCAGTGGTCCCGATAATTAAACCGTTTAGATTATGTCCCTACCACAATGTATGGCGACAGTATATTATTTTGAAATATAAGTGGTTATTTTTCTGTTTGTTCTGGCCATAAATACAAGCCCCTATGTAATAAATTAAAATTAATTTTCCCCCATAAAATATAGAATAAAAAAAGCTGAGTCCCTAAGGCAACTATTTATTTATTTTTTTTAAGCTGATTTTTTTTTTACAAGTGTTTTTTTTGGGGGGGAGGGTTGGAAGTGTAATTTTATTAATGATGTGTATATACTTGAAAATGTATGTATTTTGTAGGTGTAATATACTTTTTGGCCACAAGCTGGCGCTAGTGAACACTCATAGGACGTGTTCACTTTTTTTTGTTTTTTTTTTACACTTTATTAAACTGTTACATTTCCTGTTTATGTGAATGGACGTAGCCGCTGTTCGCGGTCACGTCCATTCACTCCAGGCACTGCGATTGGGTAGAGGACTGTTCGGTCCTCTTCCCCAATCACCCAGCACGGGATCCCGACGGTAATGGCGGCGGTAGCGGCGGACACACGGCGGTAGCAGCGGCGGGAATGCGCGACGTATTAAAACGTCATGTTGCTGTTAATAGCGGTAAGCATGAAGTTTTAATACGTTAGGATGGCGGTAAATGGTTAAGTCATTTGAAAAAAAAAAATGGTTGCATTTTTATATTTAATAAACATTACGTATATTTTAAAACACCAACGCTCATGTACATAAATGATACACATTTTGTTAACTCCGCATGTTTAGTGGTCCCAAAGTGGTTACAGATGGTATAACACAGTGTTCCCCAACCCTGTCCTCAAGGCCCACCAACACTGCATGTTTTGTGGAAATCCACCAAGGTAGTTATTCAGCTCTGCTGAGACACTAATTACCTCACCTGTGCAGGTTTGTGGATTTCTGCAAAACATGTACTATTATTGGTGGTGGGCCCTGAGGACAGGGTTGGGGAACTAGGGTATAGCGGACTCAGCGGATACACACACTATCTATCTATCTATCTATCTATCTATCTATTTATCTACCTACCTACCTATATATACAGGATCTTCTAAAAAAATTAGCATACTGTGATAAAGTTCATTATTTTCTGTAATGTACCGATAAACATTAGACTTTCATATATTTTAGATTCATTACACACCACTGAAGTAGTTCAAGCCTTTTATTGTTTTTCTTATTGATGATTTTGGCATACAGCTCATGAAAACACAACATTCCTATCTCAAAAAAATTAGCATATTTCATCCGACCAGTAAAAGAAAAGTGTTTTTAAAACAAAAAAAATCAGCCTTCAAATAATGATGTTTAGTTATGCACTCAATACTTGGTCCGGAATCCTTTTGCAGAAATGTCTGCTTCATTGCGACGTGGCATGGAGGCAATCAGCCCGTGGCTCTGCTCAGGTGTTATGGAGGCCCAGGATGCTTCGACAGCAGCCTTAAGCTCATCCAGAGTGTTGGGTCTTGCGTCTCTCAACTTTCTCTTCACAATATCCCACAGATTCTCTAGCAGTGTTCCCCAACCCTGTCCTCAAGGCCCACCAACAGTGCATGTTTTGTGGAAAGCCACAAATGTAGTTAATCAGCTCTGCTGAGACACTAATTACCTCACCTGTGCATGTATGTGGTTTTCTGCAAAACATGTACTGTTGGTGGGCCTTGAGGACAGGGTTGGGGAACTCTACTCTATGGGGTTCAGGTCAGGAGAGTTGGCAGGCCAATTGAGCACAGTAATACCATGGTCAGTAAACCATTTACCAGTGGTTTTGGCACTGTGAGCAGGTGCCAGGTTGTGCTGAAAAATGAAATCTTCATCTCCATAAAGCTTTTCAGCAGATGGAAGCATGAAGTGCTCCAAAATCTCCTGATAGCTAGCTGCATGGACCCTGCCCTTGATAAAACACAGTGGACCAACACCAGCAGCTGACATGGCACCCCAGGCCATCACTGACTGTGGGTACTTGACACTGGACTTCAGGCATTTTGGCATTTCCCTCTCCCCAGTCTTCCTCCAGACTCTGGCACCTTGATTTCCGAATTTGCTTTCATCCAAAAAAAAAGTACTTTGGACCACTGATTAACAGTCCAGTGCTGCTTCTCTGTAGCCCAGGTCAGGCGCTTCTGCCACTGTTTCTGGTTCATGCTTCCATCTGCTGAAAAGCTTTATGGAGATGAAGATTTCATTTTTCAGCACGACCTGGCACCTGCTCACAGTGCCAGAACCACTGGTAAATGGTTTACTGACCATGGTATTACTGTGCTCAATTGGCCTGCCAACTCTCCTGACCTGAACCCCATAGAGAATCTGTGGGATATTGTGAAGAGAAAGTTGAGAGACGCAAGACCCAACACTCTGGATGAGCTTAAGGCCGCTATCGAAGCATCCTGGGCCTCCATAACACCTGAGCAGTGCCACAGGCTGATTGCCTCCATGCCACGCCGCATTGAAGCAGTCATTTCTGCAAAAGGACCCCGACCAAGTATTGAGTGCATAACTGAACATAATTATTTGAAGGCTGACTTTTTTTTGTTTTAAAAACACTTTTCTTTTATTGGTCGGATGAAATATGCTTATTTTTTGAGATAGGAAATTTGGGTTTTCATGAGCTGTATGTCAAAATCATCAATATTAAAACAATAAAAGGCTTGAACTACTTCAGTTGTGTGTAATGAATCTATATAAAAAGTCTAATGATTATCAGTACATTACAGAAAATAATGAACTTTGGCACAATATGCACATTTATTGAGAAGATCCTGTACACACACACACTGTGTAAGGTTTATGTGTTTTGATTTCTGCTGCATCTATACATTGATTTTCCTCTCCAAACCTCCTGGTGCTGTTTTAGCAAAAGAAAAGAAAATTGATGTATTTCAGGAATGTACAAAGTATCATCTGTAAAATGAAATTATAGCTGCAAGTGCCGAGATCTTAATTTCATCTATTTTCCTCCAGCCGAGTGTGCATGAAAATTGAAATATTATGAAGATCCGCTGCTTTCTGCTGTGTGATGGGGGTGAGAAGCGGAACGCCTTACTGACAAATACAGAGGTCAGGAGGTGCCACTTCTGCGCACAGTCTGGACAGCAGAACCCGGGGAGAAAGTTCTCAACGGGAATCGCGAAGCAATGCAAGAAATTAACTTCCCTGGAAACGGGCTGTGGATGCATTGCTCTATCTCCTCTGCGCAAATTGCAGCACCACTCGAAATGTTTTTCTTGATAGTTTCTCCATCTGTAGAGACTTATAAATGCATTGGAAATTATTTTTTTTCTGCCTCGGCTCTGCACTGTGCTGTATAAAATGCTGAAGCGTCCCACTATTATTTGCTGATTGCAAAATACAGTAGCAATCCACAGAAAGTATACCGCCATCCTTGTTGAACAGGTTCAATGTTTTCAGCCGGCACCAAAATAATACTTCTTGAATAGAAATTCATGTTATTGAGCAATAGAAAATTGCAAAGTTTCAATATCACAACAGGCCCCTTTCTCAGGGAAAACACCAAATTAGGCTCATTACTTTTTACTATGTTGGGCAGAAGTAGGGTTGGTTGAAAACACCAATTTCCGATTCAGATGGAATTCCACTTTCAGAGATGTGTTTTACCCAGGGATGGTCGTAGTCAGTCAACTTCGCTACGCTGGAACTACGGCTTCGAAATCAAATATTCGTTTCGTATGCATTTCATAGACTACGCGTTAAAATACGCAATTACGCATAGTGCAAAGCGTAGAGTATACGGATGCTTATGCCCATATGCAGAAAATGTTACGCATTAATTCCTCTTTAAATCGCACGCGGAAAATTAGACGCGAGTAACAGATTCGTAGTTCACTACGCAACACACTTGTTAAATACGCATGGTGGGCGTAAGCTACACATAGCGGTACTTCGCTATGTGTAAATTCGTAAGCGTAGTTTTCATACTTCACCTACGTACTACGATGCGTAGATGTGAACTACGTTGCGTAAATTCACACTGGTGTAGTTTCTGCTCATCCCTGGTTTTACCGATTACCAATTTCCGTAGAATGTTTTTTTTGTCAATGATAACAATAGTTATTTTAGTTAATGGTTAAAATGAAGGAATCCAGTTTTTGAACCGTGGTAAAGAGCTGTACTCTGTGATTGGTAACTGATTTCTCCAGTACAATACTGATCTTCTGATTTGTCAAATGCTGAGTCTTGTGATTGGTCTAAAATTTCCGAGACTCTGTACTGTGGTATTTCGATAATGTAGAATTCCTATTTACGCATATCAATTTCCACATAACGATTGTGAAAAGATAACATTTTCTGTTGCTCAATAAAATTTGGAAAAAGTATTATTTTGGTGTGGTGGCTGACACATCGACTTTATATATACAGTCCAGTAACATAGCAAAGGAACTATGGGCCCCAGTGCAAGTTTTACATTGGCCCCCCAAGCAATCTAGCCCAAGGGCCCTGGTGCACTCACAACCTCTGCACCCCCTATTGCTAAGCCACTGATCCCACCACTCTCCAGCTTCTGCCCATGATTTATAAAAAAAAAAAAAATCCAATACAATTATGCAAATACTTAAAAACTGCGCTGATAATACAATGCACAGGGTTTCACTGGTGGTGCGCTGCTCTACATACAGATAAAATCTCAATTTTCAACCAATAGCTGCGCACTTAGATACTGTTAAGCTAGTGTCTCTCTCATGCAGGTCAGTCCCACAAGACAAATAGTGTAGAGTCCTTCCTAAATGACATCCAGGTTGCAGTGACCAATTCTTGTGGAAAATCACCTCCACCACACCCCAAGCAGTGGGAACTCACCACATACAAATGACCCTCTATTAGATGGGTCTCCAGCACCTATGGGGTCATCTGGCCGCCCCCTGCCACTCAAGGATTCTCCTCCACTGTTGTCACTCTGCTGCAGTATACACCTCAAGAAAACATAACCAGAGCTCCCATAGCGTATTAGGTTGGGGTAGAGCCCATAAAAACTCTGTGCCTTAAAGAGAATCTGTACTCTAATATTCTTACAATAAAAAGCATACCATTCTATTCATTATTTTCTCCTGTGCCCCTCTGTGCTGTTTCTGCCACTCTCTGCTGCAATCCTGGCTTGTAATTAACAGTTTTAGGCAGTGTTTACAAACAAACTAACCAGCTTCTAATAGGCTCAGCTAAGCATAGTGTATGAGTCATTCAGAGTATGCAGGGGGCCTGCAGAGGGTGTGTATCGCTTCTACCAATCACAAGCAGCCCTGCACATTCCACACAATCAAGCTTTAGCCCGACAAACAGGACAGAGGAAAGATACATTGATTTATTACAGAGACAGTGCAGTTAGGAAAGACTGCAGTAAGCCAGAGCAGATTAGAACAGGCATAGGAACTTATAGGATAGAAGAACTAAGGCTGAAAAATTTGTTACAGAGTCTCTTTAAACAATGGACACGTTTGTAAGTTTGCATTTCTTTTAAAACTAAAGTGGTTTTACAATTTTACGCTATGGGAGCCATCTAATAGAGGGTCATTTGTATGCGGTGAGTTCCCACTGCTTGGGGTGTGGTGGAGGTGATTTTCCGCAAGAATTGGTCACTGCAACCTGGATGTCATTTAGGAAGGACTCTACACTATTTGTCTTGTGGGACTGACCTGCATGAGAGAGAGAGACACTAGCTCAACAGTATCTAAGTGCGCAGCTATTGGTTGAAAATTGCAATAAAATTATGACTGGCACTCTTCATGAGACGTGTCTTACAGATAACCAATTTTCGCAAAATGTTTTCTGTTTTTTTTAGACAATGACAACAATAGTTCATTGTAAAAAGAAAAAAAGAAGAAAAAATATTATGAAATCCAGTGTGTAAACATCTGTACTCTGATTGGTAACGGTTTTCTCCAATACAATACTGATACTCAGATTGGTCAAATGCTGAGTCTTGTGATTGATCTAAAATTTCCGAGACTCTGTAATGCGGTATTTCGATAATGTAGAATTTTTATTTACGCATATCAATTTCCACATAACGATTCCGGGGAATTTTGACGCTCATCCCTAGGCAGTAGCGCATAGTGAGCTAGATAAGCTGCCTGGGTTTGTTGCCTATTTAGTTTTTTTTTTCCTTTTAAAAAAGGGCCTTTTGTGTTTGTGAAAAGTTGACATTTTCTGTTGCGCAATAAAGTTAATTTTTATAAAGGAAGAAGTATTATTTTGGTGTGGTGGCGGACACATCAACTTTATATATCCCACCAAGTGGCACAGCTAAGGAGCTATGGGCCCCAGGGCCGGACCGTGCCGAGGCAGAGGCGAGAGAGGCTCCAGCCTGAGGGCGCAGTGTAGAAGGGGTCGCACAACTCACTCAGCTATCATTCCCCTATTGTGTCTGAAGCAAAGAGAAATACGAAAAGGGGATACATTGCAGTGACTGCAAGCCATATAAGTAGAGATTAAGGTGTTGGGGGCCCTGGGGCACCTCTTAGTCTAATAGCAATCAGTGTGTGACGGTTGGGGTGGGAGGGATGGAGGGGCGCATTTTGGTGTCTCAGCCTTGGGTGCTGAATGACCTTGCCCTGGCTCTGGGCCCCAGTGCACGTTTTACATTGGGCCCCCCCAAGTACTATGCCCCAAAGGCCCCAGTGCACTCATAACTTCTGCACCCCCTTTTTCTACGCCACTGATCCCACCACTCTCCAGCTTATGCCCATGATCTGAAAAAAAAAGCCAATACAATTACAACTGGCACTCTCCATACTGTTATATACAGTTTATATTAGAGTCTTCTATGAATTCGATGTTTTGAGATCTCACAAACCTCTTTATCAAGGCAATATTTTATTTAAGCCAAATTAGTGTACAAAATTCTCATTCAGACAATGGGCATATTCAAGTCAGTGAGATTCTCATGGTGGACACTCGCTAGCCAGCAATGTATATGCTCTGGACAGCAACTGCAATTCACCCTTTATTTTCTTCTTCCATTTTTGACCTAAGCTTCGATTGAACACAGTAGCAGCTTCAATAGTGTGTTCTCTTTCGAGATAAGTGCACTGCTTTTGACCTTAGTCGGCAGAACTTGTGCTGTAAATTCTTGGAATGCTTTGATCTCTCTCTACTAGCAGAAAGTATAAAAAACCCTTAAAGCAGAAGTCCTCTGTGAGGGCTTTTTCACACCGAGGGCATTTTCGTTTTTTTAAGCGCCAGCGATTTTCAAAATCACCCTGAAAGCGCTTGTGCAAGGATTCCCTATGAGAGAGTTCACAGCTGGGCGGTTCGTTTCTGATCCTCTCAGCAAAGCGCTGCCTGTACCATTTTCTAAGCGTTTTTGCTCAATGGAAGGTATAGGGAAATTGCAAAGCGCTTGAAAAAGCTCTTTGTATAGTGATTCCCCCAGTGCTTTCATTAATAAATACATCGTATTTATTCATTTCCGGGTGAAACAGTTCACTTCCTGCCTGATGTCAGGAAGTGAAAAAACGAACCGCTCTGCAAACGCGCTTAGAAAAGCGCTTTTCTAAGCCTAAAGCACGGGGAAAAGCGGGAAAAAAAAACCTCTCAATAAATCGCTCAACGCTTGTGATAGCACTGGCGATTTATGATGTGAACAAGCCCTTAGTGTCTCACACTGCCCCCTAGTGGCAAGTGGCCATAAATACACTACAGCAGTACTAATTAGAAGCAAGGAAATGTAAAAAATAAGAAAAAAAAAGTTAAAATAAATTGGCCTGCAGCACTTGCCAGCCTCTAAATTGGCTGCTACAGGGTTAAATTAGGGGCACAGTGATTGCCATTAGCATTGTGTGGTTGTATCTGAATTATCACTAGGCCCAAGTGCTGAAACATTCCTCTTATAAACCTGTTTTATACCTCGTTCCTTCAAGCTGTTATGTTACCATTCTTATATTATTCACTGTTCTTCTCCTTCACAACTTCTTACATTAATGCGAATAAACACAACAATAAAGGGAAGCAGCCTCCATTGTCAGCAGACTACAAAAAAAAATGCACATGCTGCTCCACACAGCAGCCGCACAGCATGATGGGAAATTCCTGAGACAATCAGGAGTAATTATATTGCAGGGATGGCAGTCAAATTATGACAGAAGAAATGTTCCCACTGTAGAATCCTGAATGTGTCTAACTTGCTACCTGTAACCTCTTCTGTTTACATGACAATGCAAACAGAAATTATTTCATTCCATTTCTTCAAAGACCTGCAGAGGCTGTCAAGGCCTGGACATCACTGCTGTGCAACACACAGAGATGGCATTGTACACCCACAGCACCTGGGAAATCAATGTTTTCTCTTGCAGAAGAAAGTCAGACAAGCATTACTTCTGATTAGGTGATAAGGCTTCACACATCCAAGTAAGTTTCTTTACCAAAGATGTTGGCATTTATGAAAATCATTGTGAAAGATAACTTCTGAGGCTCCTGTAGCCTCCTCCAATTCCTCATTTGCCTTGAAGCACAAGTGGGCAAAAGAGGGCTAGAATAAGAGTTGGGGGAAGGTGTACTGTGGGTAACAGCATTGTAATGATACAGGATGGATCTTTAAAGATGCCTGAGCATGATTGATCTGCAGCCGCTGTACACAAATAACAAACACATAGCAGAAATAGGTGTTATCGGCTGTTTCGGCCGATGGTTATTACATGTGTGCACATACCTTAAAGTGTACCTAAAATGGGGCATAGAAAAAATATATACATATAACTGAGGGCCATCTCCAGCCACATTCAGGCTGATTACTCCCTCGCCCTCATCCCGCGCCGCTGGATCCTCCCCTTCACTTGGGGCCAGTTGGAGCATGTGCAGTTCAGCTGTGTGCTCCCCCTACCCCCAAGTAATAATAGAGATCACATAACTTTATAAATACCAGGTGGTTGATGCACAAAGGTTACTAATTTTTCCCCGTAACTGTAAGGAGTGCTAATGAATGAGATAAACAAATAAGGAGAGATAATTCATGTGATAAATTGATAAGGAGAGCTAAACCATGAGTTATGTCAAATAAGGAGAGCTAAACCATGAGTTATGCCAAGCTAGTAGACCAAATGCTGTTAATATAATGGGCTCTAGCTCTCCCTCACAACAACCCCCCTCCACTGCCGCCCCTGTGACCGCCGTCATTGCTGCATGTCAGCGTGCATGTGCGCGCGCACAAGTCTGCCTGCGCACACGCCCGGCCCTCTAGCCCCGTCGTCCTCCTGTCCTAACGGTTGTCCGTGCTACACATGCGCAGTAGAACAAAAAGCATGGACACAGGGACAGGAGGGGACGCAGGGATTTTATAGTAAAATAAGGAGACCTAAACCATGAGTTTAGTTAGAGAAGGAGAGGAAAACCATGAGTTAAGTCATTTAAGGAGAGATAAATTGTGAGTTAATTAATAAGGTGAGAATTTAACAGAAAAGCTTTGTGAATCAGGCCCTATATCTGGTATTTAACCTCCTTAGCGGTATGGACGACTTAATATGTCCATTACCGCCGGAGGTCGCCGCTCAGGCCCCGCTGGGCCGATTTGAATAATTTTTTTTTTAAACACGCAGCAAGCGGCCCTGCATCGCGGCGGGCGCCGATCCGCCGCCGCCCGCCGCGATGCAGGGCCCCCCCAGGCGAGACCCCGTGCGCTGACTGGCCAATCAGTGCCAGGCAGCGCTGAGGGGTGGATCGGGTCTCCCTGTGACGTCACGACGTCGCCGACGTCAATGACGTCACGACGTGTGTCGCCATGGCGACGGGGGAAGCCCTAAAGGAAATCCCGTTTCAGAACGGGATTTCCTTATGGCTTACAGCGCCAGCGGTGATCGGAGGGGTGGGAGGGATGCGGACGGGAGGGGGGGCATCATGTAGCTAGCGCTAGGCTAGCTACATGATTGAAAAAAAAAATCATAAAAATAGCGCTGCGCTGCCCCCTGGCGATCTTTAATAGAACGCCAGGGAGGTTAAGACAAAATACAAACTGGCATTTCACATCTCACAATCTGAGTTGAGAGAACAGCGTTTCTCCTCTAAGCAATACAACAGTTCTGTTCACATGTATATTTAAAATGATGATCTTGTGTTACTAAACTTGCTTTGCAGAACCAATCAGAGAGCCCAGAACCCATCAGCTGACCTCAAGCAATATTATTAACATAGAAATACTTGATTAAAAAAAACTTTTTGACTACAAGGAAAGAGGAACAGCTATTGCCTGGTTTATTGTGGCATTAAACAGTAGACCCACCTGGATCTGAGGTGGATTCATTTTGGTGAAGAGCCACTATTGTAGGAGAGTCTGGTGTGTCAATACACTGTGTGGATCATTATTGTATCACTGATTACCCAGGATGTTTTTGATTGTATTGCATAATCTTGCAGTAATCCACTATGTGGAGTATGTTTCGATTTTTACAGATTTAGATCTCTAGAAGAGGAGCGCTGTCACCTATCTATATATATTTGCTTTGGAAATTGGTAAAGCAGACTTACATTGTTCATGTACTCGCTGAGCAGGTCTTGAAGGGCTTGACGTACAGCGTTGCACTCTGCCACGATTCTCTCCCTCCTGTCGTCGCGCGTGCACGAGGAATCTGCCATCAGGGCCGCCCCACTGATGATACTCTCCAGCCGCTCTTCAAGAGACGGCCTGAAGCGGGCCTCACTGAAGGTCATTGGGTCTAGGATGATCTTGTTCTGTAGGAGCAATGGAAGAAATGTGTCTTATAGGACATCTCCACTTTCATTGTAACATTTTTATTATCTCTACCATACATGCCATTTTGGCCCTTATTCAATTCAACTCTTTTTCCTGAGTTTTTTCCTAGGTGATATTTTCACACCTCATCAATGAAATGCCTTTTAACCCACCAGCAAGCAAGAAAATACCCAGAATCATTTTGACAGGTCTTTTTCACCTACTTTTCATACATTTTCAATTGCAAAGTACTACAAAGAAATTGAAAATTTACTGTATTTTTCACACTATAAGACTCACTCCCCCCCTCCCCAAAAAGTGGGGGGAGGGGGGGGGGGAAGAAAAATCACTGCGTCCCAACGTCCAAATTCAGGGAGTTCCTGATTTGTGAATGCCTGCCAATACAAACCACCAACCTCCCCCCAATGTCAGGGACGCCCTTGTACTGTGCCCATGCCGAGGAGGACACCGGGGACAAACAAAGGACACGGGGACACAAAGGGGCAAAGAGGAAGACACAAGGGGACACAAAGGGGCATAGAGGAGGACACAGGCAGACACATGAGGACACATGGGGGACAGAGGACAACACATGGAGACACAAGAGGTACAAGGGTGCATGAGGTACAAAGGGGGAATAATCCACAAGATGCCCCTTCACTATGGATGCACTAGGTTTAGTATTTATCTTTTTCCCCTGGTTTTGGTCCTCTAAACCTAGGTGTGTCTTATGGTCAGGAGCATTGTTATGATCATGTCTACAGCGTTTACTGCTGGCTGCAGTGGTATTGTAACCCAAGCAGTTCTGATGTCATTACATGCATTTTCTTGCATAGTTTGGTTTGCACTTAAACTAGTTGCTGATTCCATCTGCAGTCGCTCTGAAGTTAATGACAGTTTAATATGCTTTTGTGTAAACAAACATTGTCTGCTGCAATGGAGGGGCAATCCCTTTCCTGCAGGCTGCATATCATTGTCTGCCTTTTCCTGCTGTCAGCCTGTGATTAATTACCATTCACTTGTGTGGGAATCTGCAGGTCTGCTCCCATTGAATGACCTCAGTATAAAAAACTGCTTCCTGCAATGCTTGATGGGCTACCATAGTCTCAGATTCTGTCTGTTACTCTGCTCGTGCCCCACCTCGTTCCTAGTCCGTGTAGACTGCGCTGACTCCTGCGAAGGGGTCAGCGAGTCCTCCTAGTTCTGCTCTTGTTCTAGAAGTTGTTACTCTGCTTGTCTTGTGTCATATATTGGTTCATCGCCAATATATACGCATACTTGCGCATTTTGTTATTTTCCTTGTATTCGTGTTACGTTGATACATCAGTGTCGCTGATATATACGTACACAAACTGTTTATTTCCTGTGTTCAGTTAGGCAGCCTTCCAGCACGTTTTGGTAGTTTGCGCGTATCGTGAGCACCCGTGCTGAGCTAGTATCCTGCTCCTGGTCCTGTTTGTGGATTGCGTTCATCTCTGCGAGGAGATAACGAATCCTTCTGAATCCTGTCCTGTTACTGCTTGTGGATTGCGTTCATCTCTGCGAAGAGATAGCGAATCCTTCTGAGTCCTGTTCCCTGTATTGCTCCAGTGCTAGTCAGTGTTCCTGCTTATGTCATATATCGGTTCATTGCCGATATATACATATGTTAGTCAGACGTTACAAACAGTTTCATTGATAGCTGTAATTGTAATACGCTAGGAAAACATACTTATTGTATATTTGTCTGTGTTACGTTCATCTATCTTGATCCTGCTATTTCCTGACTATCTTGTCCTGTCTTTGTGAGGCACGCCATCGCTGCAAACGCATTGGCTGCCTCATTCCAGTCTGTCTTATTGTGGACGCTTGCTGTCACTAAGTAGTGGCTAGTTACGCAAGCGTTCATTCTGTCTACCTGTCCTGATCTCCTCAGTCCTGGTTTATGCGCTCAGCGCTACTTTGCGCTGAGACGTTATTACGAAAGTGTTGTTTGTGGCTGTTCGGATCTGCACCGGCTCTGTGCACCACAATCTCCTATTGGAGTCAGTCCTCTCCTCCACTAAACTGGGGATATCCTGATCCCTTGTGCTGGTGTGTGTACCTCCTTCACGTCAGTTTATGTGTTGCATGCTGACTGTGGAGATTACACCTCCAAGCCTAACAAGCATCTTATAGTCCAAAAAATACAGTATCTCCTAGGAGGAAACTTGGAATAAAAAGTAAAATGGATAAGGACTTTTGTATTTTAAAGTGAATCTGTGTTCCCTTAGCCACTTGCCAATTATAATGGCCATGCCCAGTGATCTTTTTAGGGCTGCTGAGTAAAAATTAAAAATGATGGGAAATGAAGTTCAGATTAACTGCTTACGTTGTGACAAGATTAGAAAGGGCCTACAGCTGCTATGAAATGGCATAGTGTAGGACTGAGCTTCCCATCTAGGCACCTTTTTTACAAATGCAAAATAATTAAGAGATGTATGACTACAAAAGGCATAAATTGTGTATTTCCACAACATACTGAAAACAGATTAATGGTACGGTGTGTGTGGTGTGTGTGTGGTGTGTGGGTGTGTGGGGGTGTGTGTGGGTGTATTTTATAGTCCCCCCTAGTAGTTTCAATGGCAACGGGTTTTTATAAAGAAAAAACAAAGATTAAAAAACAAATGCAAAACCCTCCAGCAATGTTTAAAGAATGGAAAACCAAAATGCAACTGCTCAAATGTAATTTAATTTTTTAACTGAACCAAATTTTTTAACTTAACCAAAACAGAGATATTCAATTCAAAACAAAAAAAGTTCATACACAATGCTAGCTCAATTGTCATGTTTAGCACACACAAAGAAAAACAAATGCACTAAATATGAAATGTTATATATTAATATAGTTACATTCAACATACACTGACAACCTCAATTGCTAAACAAATTTGCTGTAGCTTTGATATCAGAGAACAAGCACTGTAAACAGAGTTAGTACAGGAATGGTTTTAAAGTGGAAAATGACTGGGTCTCGGCCTGGATTTAGGGCTGGTGCACACCAAAACCCGCTAGCAGATCCGCAAAACGCTAGCAGATTTTTAAACGCTTTTTTTTATTTTTATGAGGCGTTTTGCTAGCGTTTTGCGGATTGCTGCTGCGGTTTTCAGTATAGTAGATTTCATATATTGTTACAGTAAAGCTGTTACTGAACAGCTTCTGTAACAAAAACGCCTGCAAAACCGCTCTGAACAGGCGTTTTTCAGAGCGGTTTGCGTTTTTCCTATACTTAACATTGGGGCAGAAACGCATCCGAAATCCAAAAAATGCCTCACCCAGGCATTTTTCGTTTCTGCAAAACGCCTGCCGCTCTGGTGTGCTCCACCTCATTGAGATACATTGACCAAGCAGATCCGCAGCCGCAAGCGGATCTGAAAACGGGGAAAAAGCCGCTCGGTGTGCACCAGCCCTTAAAGGCTATAAAAGCTCAGTTCTTTATTATATCACAGCATAGGTACACACAATGTTCCGGTACGCAGGCCTTTCACAAGTTGACAAAGGCCTGCATGCCAAAACATTGTGTGTACCTACGCTGTGATATAATAAAGAACTGAGCTTTTATAGCCTTCAACTGTTTAAGAAGTACAGGCTCTACCCCCCTCCCCCCCAACCCCCTAGTGACCAGGCTATTTTTTACAAATTAGGCCGCTGCAGCTTTAAGGGCTCACTGCTGGGTCGTGCAAATAAGCACAAAAGTGATTAACCCCCCCCACACACACACACACTTCCTTTCTGTTGGTGGGCTCTGATTGCTGCCGGCATGTTTGTTTGCTTTTAAAAAAAATTAATACATTTTTGTTTTAAATAAATTTTCCTCCGTCATTCAAGCAGGGATGCGCATACATTGGCACACGCATTCCCCTGCAAACTCCGCCTGCCGCTGCGTTCACGGCAAATGGTGTGAAACGGTCAGCCAGAAGTTAAATCCAGGTCAAGACCTGGTAATTTTTCCACTTTGAATATGTTCGTCTGCACCTTCTCTGGGCCTGGATGCTGAAAGGTCAACTCCCTGATGTTTTAGCCATTGAAAGCAGATGAGCGATTAGACAACCTATTTTGATTGGTTAGTACATGAATGGCCCATCTTGCCCCCTTCTTCCTAAGCCTCGTAAATGTTTACAGCAGTCCCCCTCACCCGAATCCCATGAGGCATCACTCCTGGGAGGAGTCGGCCTTTTACCTGTTACAAGGCAAATCAGGAAGCAGGCTTTGTTGGCGTAGCTACAGGTGGTAGGTGTGGGCACTCCCAGGGCATGTAGTCTAAACGATCTTCAGCAGAGCACCCTCGCAAGGGATGATGGGCCGCTACTCCTAGTGAGAAATGGACTACTACCTCTGGGATTGCCCCACCGGTAACCAAGGAGAACAGGAGACACTGCTGTGTGGAGAAGATGTAGTCGAAGAAACAAGCCAAGGATCAGGGCAGGCGGAACAGCAAAGTGGAGTTCACAAGCCAGAGGTCAGGGCAGGCGGATAATCAGCAGAAGTTGGGTCACAAGCCAAAGGTCGGGGCAGGCGGATAATCAGCAGAAGTCGAGGTCACACGCCAAAGGTCACAACGAGGAATCCAACAAGAGTTCAGTGCAGAGGTTCACCAACAATGGTTAGCCAAGCTGTCAGAATGAGCAGCATTGCAGTTAAGGGCAGTGCTGCTTATATACTGGTGAATCTATGGATTTGGTGCAGAAATTATAGCATTACACATGCGCAGTAGAATGCGGTACCCCTTACGCATACGCACGCATAATTTAAACGTGCAAGGATTTACGCTTGCGCACGTAACACTTAGTGCGCGTAAGGAACCAGACGGAAATCATAACACTAAGTGTATTCCCGCGCACGTGCATAAGGACTACCTCCCCCCTTACCCCATAGCAACATGCTAGCAAAGCATCTGTACAGTGTTGGCCCTTCAATTCATGCAGGTGGACATCCACCCAGCATGTGTACGGGCCTTTAGGTTAAATAATCAGTCTGAGATAATCTGTTTACTGTAGATTTAAAGATAAAGCCGGTGTGCCAGCCAATGGGACAGGGCTGTACCTTTGTGCTTGGGATCTATACCGTTTGATAAAAAAAATAAAGACAATTCGTACTATGACACTTGAAATTGAACAAAATGAACCCTTTCCCTTCTGCATGTAATACATATGAAGTAAGAACCTGCATTTAGGATTAAGGAGGACTGTAGGGGGACACAAGAATAACTGCACATTGAGCCTGAAACTCAGCTAGATGTTAACCAGAAATTAAAGCAGGTTATGGTCAACCAAAACATGTAATTCCATTGACCCATTGCTCTGTGTTTATTATGCAAATCTACAACCTGAGCCTGCATTGCAAGCATTCCAATATCATCATTAATGTTTCTATTGTAATAGATCTTATCTCAATCAGCCTGGCTCTATTTGGCACATTGCCAAGAAGAGGGAAGCTCGTTATCTCTCCTCCCACATTCCTGCTCCTCACTGATTGGCTGAAGGCAGTTCACTGTAAAGCTGCTGAAATACGATCTATGCTGTGCTCACATGTGTTTACAAAGCAAGCTAGATACGACAGTGCAGTTTCTAGGAAAAAAAAGAGTAAGGGAGGAAATTGCATCAGGATTCACTTCCGTCAAGGGCAGTAAAGATGGAAAATACCTGGAACCGTTTTCTCTTTATTTACTATGTAAAATTTTGTGAAATTGAAATGTGGACAATATAATACAGTTATGTAAGTCGAACAGGTATTTATCTACTTATTATACATGTGTTTTATTTTCTGGGATAGTATGGCTGTCCCTGTTAAGATGAGAAAAATTCATGAAATATTTTGTAGATCAAGAACTCTTTAGCACAAGCAAAGCAGTAAGCTTGATGTTACTTTCCTTACTTGTTTTAGTTGTTTTTTGACTGTGAGATAAGTTTATTGAATCAGAGCCATACTGCTGTATTATGATCTGTTGAAAGTACCATCCACCAGTTACTGAAACTGAAAGAGAGCTGCTGCCATGTCAAACCTCTCTAATCAGTCTTTTTCTCTAACTGAACTGGCAATATAAAATTGTCAGAAAATGTGCATTTTATGTTTGGCAAAGAAATTACTCAACAGATGGTTTGCTGGATGAGTTTTCGTAGTCTAAAACAAAACAGAAAGGTGACCTCTAAGCCTGCTAGCGTGTATCAATTACGCTTTTGTCGATTTTTATAGTGATTTTACGCTTCTCCGAACATTGGAAGAGACTCTGTACTGCTGATAAAAGAGAGGGGCGTGACCTGCGTGAATGCGAAATCCCAAACGCAGCATCATTTCTCAAATGTTCATAATACAAAAGTTTTTTTTGTTTGTTTGTTTTTTTTGCAAAATTTCACTCATATAGCCATTTTACAATGTAATTTATTTTTAACTTTAAAGTGGATCCGATAAACTTTTACTCATTGCATCATTGTGTTCCTTTCATAGCAGAGTTGGAGATGCTATCAGCTTTCCTGTGTGTAATGTGACAAACAGAACATGGCTGCCCTCATTTTATCACAGGAATAAATAATCAAACTGTTGAGCTATTTGCAGCTATATTTGCTGTGTAAATGATCTAAACTTTATAAAAGATGTATAGAGAAGTTACTTGTTATAGTTAGTTTTTCATCTCGGATCCGCTTTAAAAGGACACCTGAAATGAGGCTGTCATATTTATTTCCCTTAAAGTGGACCTGAACTCCATAGAGGAATGCACCCTGTATGTATTTAGAGAGTTACATTTGTAAACACAGGATGTTAGCCCTATGTCTGCTTTCATGAAAACAGGAAGTAGACACACTGCAGATTTATTGCAGGATTTGTATTAGCTGTGAGCAATAATTTTTTTTTCTTTAAAGGTGATTGTGCTGTGGCTTATCTTTTAGAGCAGACTGGAAGTTCTGAGTTCAGATCCGCTTTTAGAAATACTAGCTGCCTGGCTGTCCTGCTGATGCTCTGCCACTAAGGGTACGTTTCCACTAGAGCGAATGCTCTGCCACTAAGGGTACGTTTCCACTAGAGCGAATCTGCATGTGTTTCCTGCATGCAGATTTGCTCAACCAATACAAGTGGATGGCGCTGTTTCCCCTTGTCAGGAATTCTGTGCAGCTCGCTCTGCAGAAAAAATCTGCACAGCAGAGCCGTCAGAATTCGCACGCCGCACGCCCGCACGCGAATCGTCGGTCATGTAACTAAATAGGAAAACCGCAAGCACTTGAGTCTTGCGGTTTTCCCTGCGTTTCCGCATGTGATTTCATTTAAAAACCCATGTCAATGCTTGCCGGCATTGACATGGTTTAAATCGCGTTAAAATCGCAAACGATTCCGCGTGCAAATCCGCATGAAAACGACAACGAATCCGCAACCATATGCGGATTCGTTGACGCGTTTTCTGCGAGCATATCGCGCCGCACAAGTGGAAACGCACCCTAATACTTTTTAGCCATAGATGCAAGCATGCAGATCAGATGTTTCTGACGGAAGTCTGACTGGATTAGCTGCATGCTTGTTTCAGGTGTACTACTGCAGCCAGAAAGATTAGTAGGAAAGCCAGGTAACCAGCATTGTTTACAAGTTAATAAATATGGCAGCCTCCATTTCCTTCTCGCTTCAGATGAACTTTAAAGCAAATCTGAAGCCTTCCAAAAATCCTCTATTTGACATTTATGTGAAGCAGTATAAGAGCATTGCGCCACAAATGCAAAGGACAGGTGTAAAAGCCTTTAGGCTTAGTTCACTTTATAGGCGTTTTTGTAACATTTTAAGCACAAGCAATTTTCAAAATCTCCCTGAAAGCGCTTGTGCAATGATTCTCTGTGAGAGGGTTCATATCTGAGCGGTTCGTTTGCGATCTGCTTAGAAAAGCGCTACCTTGGCCATTTTTGAGGCGGTTTGGTATAGGTATAGGTATATTATTACTTTTTTAAAAAGCGGAAAAAAAAGCCCACAGCGGACGGACACGCGAGCCGAACGCAATGTGAACAAGGTCTAAGGGCTCTTTCACACCAAGACGTTGTGTTAGATGCGACGTTAAGGTTGCATAACGTGCCCCTAACGTAACGCATGTTAGTATTGAAGTTGGACGTTATATAGAGCCGCGTTATGAGTCTCTTGATGCGTCCGTGATGCGTACTTTTTGACGCATACTATCGAACGAAAACGGCGCATGCGGCAAATAAAAAAGAGAAAAAAAAACAGTACTGTGCATGTGCAAACATCCGAACGCAGCCAAATAGGAGTATAACGCACAGCATGCTGCACTTTCATTGAACGTGCAGCGTTATACTCCAACGCAACGTGGGCACTGTGAATAGCCCATTGATTTAGCATTGCTGTGAGTTGGGCTGTGTTACAGGCTGCTCTAACGTGCGCCTGTAACGTCCCACTGTGAAAGCAGCCTACAGGAACGGTCAAGCTAAAAGTCTGGCTGCTTCATATCTCCTATACAAACATCCCCAACCATGGGCATAGCAATCACCCCTGCAACCCCTGCCATAACAGGGGGGGCCAGGAGGCTTTGGAGGCCCCTCCTCCTCCCTCTCCAGAAAGCAGCAAGTGCAGCCAATTAGCAATAAAACCTCCCTGTTTGCTCACAAAAACCCTGTGCAGGAGCATGTGTCATTTTTTCCTGCTTCCAGATGCGGCTTCACAGCAGAACACTCTGCTGCCATTCGCTGGCTCCCGATTACGTAACCCGCATGAGGTTCGGGGACTAAGGGGGCCCCATGCTATCATTTTTGCAGGGGGGTCCTATTAAGTCTAGTTACACCTCTGTCCCCAACACCAATTTTAAACAAAGACTAAACCAATATCAGAGGCTATCCTGCTATTCTGATATGTCTGACCGACAGGAACTCGGTACATGCTTCTGCAGTAGCTGGGGAAACAACCTGAGGAGAGAACCAGGACATGCAAGGAGAGGGAGAGCTTTGGGATAAGTAACTTATTTCCACCATCAGCAAATTGTCTGTCACTTTTAGATTTAATTATTGAGACAAGGAATGGAAAAGTAATGACATGAATGCATTTTGAACCAGTAGATTGCAGTAGCTTTATTTTATTTAACAGCTGTCACAAAGAAGGTTTGTTAAAAGATGTCTCCAAGGGCCAATTCACAAGAACGATTTCAGAGAGAGGCGCCTGTCTTGACAAAGATGTTTGCTCTAAGGAGTTACAGCACTACTTTACTAACCTGCTCTGTACACAATGAAGAAAATGGGAACAGAAAGTTTCTTTAGTAATAAGAGTAAAGAGAATATTTTAAGGGATAATGCTTTAACTAGATTTTAAATATTATTATTATTATTATTATTATTATTATAATAATAATAATAATATAAAAGTAAAAAAAAAAATATAATAATAATAGTCTCTAATAATACAAGAGAGTTTGCTGACCATAGGTCCTTCCCGTTTGACGTTTGTCAGCAGAAAGATTAATAAAAATAGCCCTACCAAAGTATAAAACAAAGATTACAGCCAATAATTATAATTAAAAAAATGGTTGTTTGACTTAAAGCGCAACTGTAAACTTCTGAAAAAAGTGTTTCACTTACCTGGGGCTTCTGCCAGCCCCCTGCAGGTGACTTGTGCCCTCGCAGTCCTGGACCGATCCTCTGTTCCCCAGCGGCTCACTTTTAAGTCGATCTCCATTGCGCCCTGGCCACACGTATCCTAGTACACGACCCTGTAGCCAGGAGCTCTCTACGCAGGCGCAGTACGAGAAAATCTCCACTGCACCTGTGCAGTACACGTCCGGCTACGGGATCGAGGAGGCGCGTGGCCAGGGCCGTGTAGGCGTAGTTCTCCCAAACTGCGCGAACTGAAAGTGAGCCGCGGCGGGGGGCCAGATCGGTGAGTGATTGCGTGGGAACAGGTTGGCTGCAGGGGGGCTGGCAGAAGCCCCAGGTAAGTGACACTTTTTTTTTTTTTTTGCAGTCTACAGTTCCACTTTAAGTTGTCCATACACTGGTCTTTTTTTTTATCAATATCCAGGCGAATCAATCATTTGATCAAATTTGCTAGAAATTGATTCTGTAAACAATTCCTGATTGATTTCAGGACTGCGCCACTAGCAGCAATTCATTTTGCGACAAGTGACGCAGCAGTCGAAGAGCTTACTCTCACGTACTTGCCGACACTTCCCCTGTGCTCCCTTCTACACTGCCAGGATTTCTCCCTTCACTTCCTGGTCTGAATGTAAACAAACAGGCCACTATCAGCTTGTGAAATCTCCTTATAGGGCATACATATGAAATCGCCGCCGGGAGACTTGGGTGCAGGATACAGACGATATACAGCTTATCCTGCTGCTGCACAAGTCCCGGCGGCGTTAATTACTATTCCCCCTCCAGCTCTGTCTTCTGACGGCGCCAAAGTTACTTACTGTGCACCGCTATAGCCGTAATCCCTATTACTGTCTACGGCAGTGCCGGCTGCGCCCGAATCTCCTGTGCTGTTATTACATCGATCGCCTTATAGGTACTGAAGAATTATTATATTATAGGATTTTAAAACTTCTCTGTGAAGAAAACTTTACTATGACAATATTATCGGCTCCCTCGGACTCAGAGTTAACTTACAGCAGAGTATAAGCAGCACATACTTCCCATAGTAATATTTCAGAAATGCTTTAATTCACTTTGCCAACAAAGCAATGAGAAAGGAAGCCGGGAATGACGTGAAGAGTTACGAATGAAGAGGAGCCGCAGAACATTGGGGCTTTTTACTAAGAAACAATAGGATGAATGAGAGGAGATCTGAGAGCGCCCGGTGGCTTTGTGACCTCTTGTCAGATATTATTGAACCTTCCGTTCTTTTCATCAACCCAGCGTGCTTCTATCCTGCACAGCCTCACGGCTAACATGTCATTTTAACATAGATAAATGGCAGAAGTTTCATGTTGTGCTGCAGAGTCCGGGGCTGTCTACAGGCAGCAGTCCTGACACATCTCACCGCTAAAGCACGACTCCGGATAGAAATAAAAGGGCCAGTATTAACCCAATAAATATTTAAAGTGGACCCAAATTAAAAATACAAGATGTCAAAAATAAAATCTATTTTCTAACTTATGATAATAAATAGCAGCCTTTTTTAAGCTGCATGATGACATAAAGTAGCAAATATAGACAAGGCTAAAAATAAGAAAGAGGGGGAGGGAAAGGGAGGGGGGGGGGGCAGATTAAGTTAGAGGGGGGTTGGAAAAAGAGGAGAGAGAGGAGAAGGAGTCAACGGTTAATATACAGTATTTTAGCCCTTTGAGACATGGGGCAGACTGTGCCATTGAGCTGAGAATGAGACAAAACAATACATCTAATTTTTTTAAGCTGTTAAACATAACATAAAACTATGGGATATCAAAATATTTTTAAGGAGTGGGAGAATAGATAAAACTGTATCTCATCAGTTTATTTTCATTTAAGGTTCACTTTAAGACGGGAAAACTGCTAAAAAAAAATCTCAATATTCTAGCTCAGCCTTACTTATGATCTATGTGTCTTGCTGCACACAGGCTGTATACATGAAATAATAAATCATGTCCAGGCAAATAGACTAGGTCTGGAGAGGTTTTATCACACTGCTCAATAGACTCAGGCTTATAAAAACATGGCTCCATGCAATGACACGGTGCACATAAAGATAAATCTATAGAAGGCGCAGGTCATTCATTTATTACTCAAAAGAGACTGCGGAACAACCCCCTATATACTGGAGATGCAAAGTGGATACTGCAGAGCTCCACATTTAAAGGGAATCTGGAGGCATGGTGGCATAGTGGACAGCACTCAGTCCCCGATTCAAATCTGGGCAAGGACAGTGTCTGCACAGAGTTTGTATGTTGTCCCGCCTCTCAGCGCCTGGGTCCCTGGTTCAAGTCTGGCTAAGGACAGTATTCGCATGGAGTTTGTATGCTGTCCCTGTGGGTTTTCTTCAGGTATTCTGATTTCCTTACATAACCAAAAGAAATACAGATAGGTTTATTGCGCCCCCCCCCCCCCCCCGAGATTGGCCTTAGACTACAATAAGAATACGAGACATTGACTGACTACAGTAGGGATCAGATTGTGAGCTCATTTGAGGGACTGTTAATGAGAAAAGTGTTGTGGAAGATTTCAGTGCTATTATAAATAATAATAATAATACATATTTAAACTCTAATGAAAGAGGCATTGTAATGACTTATAGTAGAATGTAAACCATTATTCAGGATAACAAACACAGAACATTTATATCACACTTTTCTCCTGGTGGACTCAAAGCACCAGAGCTGCAGCCACTAGGACGCGCTCTATAGGCGGTAGCAGTGTTAGGGAGACTTGCCCAAGGTCTCCTACTGAATAGGTGCTGGCTTACTGAACAGGCAGAGCCAAGTTTTGAACCCTGGTCTCCTGTGTCAGAGGCAGAGCCCTTAACCATTACACTATCCAGCCACTATGTTTTTATTCATGTTGCAATGAATTGCTTTTAGCACCACACACACACTTCCTGTATCCACTGTATGTATTGCTGTATTGGTCCCTGTAAAGTGCTTTGAGCTCACAGATTACTGTATATCCTCGAATATAAATCAACCTTGTGTATAAGTCAACTCCAATATTTTACTCCTAAGCTGGAATTTTGTATTGACTCAAGCATAAGTCTACGCAGCAAAGTTAATGGCTGCACTTGGGGAAAAGTAAGAATTAACAGCTGCACTTGGGGCTCAGGAGGGGTTAAAGAGGAACTTCAGCCTAATCAATCATACTGTCATTAAGTTACATTAGTTATGTTAATTAAAAATAAATAGGTTATATAATCTCTTACCCACCCTGTTTTAAAAGAACAAGCAAATGTTTGTGATTTCATGAGGGCAGCCATCTTTTTGGTTGAAAGGAGGTGACAGGGAGCATGAGACACAGTCCCAACTGTCCTGTGTCATGATCACCCCTCCCAGTTGCTAGGCAATGAGAACAACAACATCAGAAATCCCATCATGCTTTGCACAGCATCAGGGGAAAAATGCCTGGGCAGTTTTCTTTGATGTGCGCAGCTTAGCTTCTGTGCAGCTAATAGTAAGTCTTTGATAAGAAAAACAAATTTCTGATGCTGTAAAAACTTAAAGAGACACTGAAGCGGAAAAAAAATATGATATAGTGAATTGGTTGTGTACTATGAATAATTACTAGAAGATTAGCAGCAAAGAAAATATTCTCATACTTTTATTTTCAGGTATATAGTGTTTTTTCTAACATTGCATCATTCTATAATATGTGCACATTACACAGCACTCAGCATTCAAAATGAGTCTTTCAGAGCAGTCTGTGAAGTAATGACCTCTCCTCTAGCAGAGGAAAAGTAAATAGTACCGGAACAGTTGAGATAATAAAAGTCAGATAACAGCCCTCTCCACGACTAACTTAGTCGGAGAGCTTAATGGCTTGTTTGCATAGTGATAACAAGTGGAGTTTCTCAACTCTTCCTGTACTGGAAACAATTACACTGATGTATCTGATCTTAATGTTTTATTTCTTAGCTGTGCTACACATACAAATCATAATACCATCATTTTTTTTTCTCGCTTCAGTGTCTCTTTAAGAAACACCAAGCCCTTTCAGTGCTGCTGAGTACATTTTTGGTCTGGAGGTTCAATATAACGACTTCACTGCCTTACATATTGCAGCCATTAATCCCTCCTGTCCCTTAAGTGCAACCAATAACTCCTCCAGGTCCCCAAGTGCAGCAACAATTCACCCCCCTTCCTGCAGCCCAGTATTTCCCTCCTGCCCCTTTCCTTGTTAATTGGTGTGGCCACAACTTTTACATATGTGTTTTCTTGGCCTTTTGTTTATCAAGAAAATGTCACTTACCACAGGGCAAATTGCTACACATGGGAATGTTATTAATAGTACACACATTATTCAGTCTGCTGTGTCGCTTGTAACTCGTGTATAAGTCGACCCCTATGCTTTTATTTATTAAATCAGGCCTAACTCTCTAGACTTATAGTCGAGTATACATAGTTTGTAAACTGGAATATGAAAAATCAGTGGATGAATTGTATGTCTATATGCAGGTTTTTTTTGATTGCCTTTGTAGTTCTTTTGTTAGTAATAAAGGACAGGTAATACTTTATTTAGGCTGTCCATTTTTACGTTAATTATCCTGTATCCAGTGTCCTAAACAGTTCTTATATCTGTATATTGCTTTACATTGGTATGTAACCCCGCCCTCCCAGTGATGTTTAGCCTAGGCTATGATGTCACGCAGGCTTCTGCCCCAGAGCACTCTGGGCGACCAGGTGTTGTTTCTGCTCACTTTGGAACACACAACAAACAAACCTTCCACAGTGATGTGCCTTTTCAGCAGTGAAGATGTACAATGGGTAAACCCACTGAATAAAACATTTATAAAGTAATATTGTAAAACATTTACAATTGTATTAATTACGCTACATTTAGTAAAAAACCTCTCTAAATACCATTGTTTTGATGAAAGCATTGGTGCTGTGCAGAGAACTGTTTCTCTGTGCAGTCCAGCAGGGGCGTAGCAATAGGGGTTGCAGAGGTTGCGACCGCATTGGGGCCCCTGGGCCAGAGAGGCCCCAAAGGGCCCTCCCTCAACTACAGTATTAGCTCTCTATTGGTCCTGTGCTGGTAATAATCACTTGTATAGATACTTTGAATAGTGGTAACTAGGGTGCAGGGGGTGTGGCCAAGCTGTCAAAGCCTCTCCCATAGGACCGGTTGAGGGAGGAAATAAGGAAAGGAGAGTGAAATGGAGGAGTGGCTTGGGGTCATGCTCTCCAGAGCATGCGGAATACAACATAATTTCCAACCAAGACATTTCCAAGATGTGATTACAAAACACCTTCTCACATGACCTGCACTCTTCCTTAAAGAGGAGCAGTCAGCCATACCATCTCAGAAAAATACCCCACATATATAAGTAGATAAATACTTGCTCTACTTACATAACATATGTATTGCACTCTGTCCACGTTTTGATTTTAGTGATGTTTCTTTAGTAAAATAAGAGAAAATCTATTTTAGGATTCTCCATTTTAACTGTGTCTATCTTGAGGCAAATCCTGATGTCATTTCCTCACTTACTCTCCTCTGCCTGATTGTGTATGCATTGCATGCATCCCAACAGTCTTCAGGCACTCCCCATCCAGCTCTGCAGTAGAAAGTGCATTGTCTCAGCATGAGAAATATTGGCCAATCAGACAGGAACAGAGGTGTGGGAGGGGAAAACAGGGGGGGGGGGGGAGGCTTCAGCCAATCAGGCTTCATTACTTAAGTCTGAGAGGAAAGTAAAGAAGCAAAGAAGACAACCCAGCATGCCATGCAAGTTCCTTTGTGTGGCAGATGTACCAAATAAGAGTCAGGTAAACTGGGGAATGATCATTTATTAACAAGAAAAGTAATAGTGATTTTAACTTTTGGATTGCCTGGTTAGCATCCGTATTACTTGTTTACCAGTTAAAAATAAATAATTGATTTTTAATTTTATGTCCGTCTGTTACACTTTAACCACTTAAAGCGGATCCGAGATGAAAAACTATCTATAACAAGTAACTTGTCTATACATCTTATCTAAAGTTTAGATGGTTTACACAGCAAATCTAGCTACAAACAGTTTTAATAGAATATGAATATGTATTCCTGTGATACAACGACAGCAGCCATTTTGTTTGTAAACATTACACAGAGGCAGGCTTATCTGTATCTTGAGCCATCAGCCTAATCCCCTCTCCTCCTCCCTCCTCCCCTCTGCCTCTGAAATCAATGGCTAGTAATACTTCCCCCTCCTCCTGCCCAGACTGAGCTCCCATAAGCCCTTGCTACTGCCAAGGCTCTGAAACCTTGTGGGCGTGGCTTTTTTAGTTTATAGAGAATTAGAATATTAAAACAAAAAAGTATTTGGATTGAAGAATGCCCTATAAACAATAGGAAAGTAACACAATTATGCAATGTGTAAAAGTTCACCTCGGATGCACTTTAAGTACCAGCGGTCTCTGCCCCCTTAAGGACTAGAGACCACTGGTACAATATTGACTGAATCCCGACGAATCGCCGCTCATACCCGCCGCAACCACCGTCACCGCCGCACGCCGGGATCCTCCTGACAGACTCTGCAGTCTCTATGACAGCAGAGTTCCTGTGAGTCGGTCAGGTGCCGCTTTCATTGGCTCCTGACCGTGTCTATCAATGTAAGCCAATGGGAGTGGCTTATATTGATAGACATGGCCAGGAGCCAATGAAATCGGCTCCCGACCCGCTCACAGGGCTCTGCCGTCATAGAGACAGGCAGAGCCAGTGATCTGCGACAAGACACGTCGGGGTTTGAGCGGCGCGATCGGCGGGGAGCGACGGAAACGGCAGATGCGCGCGGTGATTGAAATCTACATCCTGCCAGCCAGGAGCCCACCGAAACAGGGCGTAGATTTCAATCGCCGCGGTACTAAAGTAGTTAAAGTGTACCCGAGAGGACCAGTAAGGCTCTGCGGAAACCAGAGCCTTCCCTCTCCACAGGTAAGTATCTAACTTTTTCTTTTACAGGTTCACTACAGTATTGCTTTAATAAAGTTGAGTCTTAAAGTGGGCTTTAAAGAGGAACTTTAGCGAAAAGGGTAAAAAATAAATCAATACATTGCAAAGTGAGAAGTTAAAAAATAGAAAAGAGATCAATAATTAATTGATATTCGCCATATATTTTGTTTATATTGTTTGATCCCCAAACAGCCTGCATGTAATCATCTTTACTACAGGCAGACATGTAAAAAACAGCCCGCACCAACTGCCATTTTCTATAACCACACCCCCTAACAATGTGATAGGCTAAAAGATAGTTTTTTTTTATAGATATCTATATGCATAGAGGGAGATACTGGTTTCTTGGCAGTTGGAAACAGACGCAATTTCCCACAATGCAACAAGGCTCACAGACAGGAAACTGCCAAAACCCAGGTCCTGACATCACACTGTGGGAGTGGTTACATCACACTGTGGGAGGGGTTTCACCACAATACCAGCCATACAGATCCCCCTGATGATCTATTCGAGAAAAGGTAAAGGTTTCTCATGGGAAAGGGGGTATCAGCTACTGATTAGGATGAAGTTAAATCCTTGGTTACAGTTCCTCCTTATCTATCTGTATTAGCGATTGGATTGCTCTGTGGAAAAGGTATAGAGTCAGTGTTGTGAAATCTCAGTTATCCTGTAAATGTCAGTATGGAAAGCATAAAAAGTCATCTCCATCCATCCTGAAGTACGGGTCGGCAATTATCCAATACCCGCATGTTTCAGAGAGCATTCAAAATGGAAATGTCACTACTCTGATTACAAGACATCAGTTTCAATATGAGGCCGGCTTATATCAAAACTTGAAAAAATGCCCACTTGTATTTCCTGAGCTCGGCGAGAGGCAATCTTCCTACTTAGCCGCCACGGCTTAATTTACAATTCATGATAATTCAGGCAAATATTGGAGTTAACAAATTAGAGGAACTGTCAGTCTGTTTAAGGGATGATTTATGGGGTTTGGAAAGTTAAAGCTGAATTAGATGGTCACGCTTCAATAATTCAGTAGGATTAAGTCACCTTTTTTTCGGAGGAAATTCTTAAGGAGGTTGGCTCAATTATATTCTAATGGCTGCCTATTACAATGTTAATGTTACAGCGTGGCAGAGTTTCCACTTGAGGGAGGTCTTTGGTTTTAAGAAGTGAATATTTTATATACCTGGTCAGGTTGAAGGATAAAAGGTTGCAGCTTATTGAGATGTGCTGCCCCTGGAAGCGGGTTAGTTCGCTATTACACAGTGCATACTGTACAGCAGAGTACAGTACAGCAGAGGAGTCATGTTAGAGCTGATAGGGGAGAGGGGCTAATTCAGGGGCGTCAAAATCAAGTAAAGGGCCAAAATCTGAAATTAAGTCTAAATCGCAAGCCAAAATTGTTTAGCAAAATGTAACATGTATTTAAAAATCTTAAAGTGACACTGAAGCGGAAAAAAAAATGATATAAAGAATTGTATGTGTAGTACGGATAGTTAAAGTGCATCCGAGATAAACTTTTACTCATTGCATAATTGTGTTCCTTTCCTATTGTTTATAGGGCATTCCTCAAGCTAAATACGTTTTTTGTTTTAATACTCTATTTCTCTATAAACTAACCAAGCCCTGCCCACAGTTTTCAGAGAGCCTTGGCAGTAGCAAGGGCTCATGGGAGCTCAATCTGAGCAGAAGGAGGTGGAGGTATTACTAGCCAGAGATTTCAGAGGCAGAGAGGAGGGAGGGAGGAGGAGGGGGATTAGTTTTTTTTCACAGTCTGAGTGCTGATGGTGCAGATAAGCTTGGCTGTGTGTAATGTTAACAAACAACATGGCTGCTGTCATTGTACCACAGGAAGAAATAATCATATTCTATTAAAGCAGTATGCAGACAGATTTGCTGTTTAAACCATCTAAACTGTACATAAGATATATAGAGAAGTTACTTGTTATAGTTAGTTTTTCATCTCTGATCCGCTTTAACAGAACATTAGTAGCAGAGAAAATAGATAGTCTCATATTTTTATTTTCAGATATATATATATATATATATATATATATATATAGATAGATAGATAGATAGATAGATAGATAGATTTTTTTTTTAAATAACATTGCATCATTATCTAATATTTGCAGTTTACACACTACTCAGCATTCTAAATGATTTCACAGAGCAGCCTAGTGACCTCTTGAACTTTCCTCTGGAGAAAAAAACAAAACACAGTGACAGACAGTTGAGATAATAAGCTTCAGAAGACAGAGCTCTCTGTGTCTTTTAAAGTCAGAGAGCTCAGTGAAGCTGGTTTGCATAGATATCAACTGGCGTTTAACTCTTCCTGCATTGCAATCAATTTTAGACTCATATTGCTGCTGCTAATGGTTTATTTATTAGCTGTACTACATATACAAATCATTAGATCATACGTTTATTTTCACTTCAGAATACCTTTAAACTAAGTGATGTAACTATGGTGACAGTGGGGGGCCCGGTCCTCCCCTTTCTGCAGAGTAGGCCAGTAGAGTGGTTTAATATGATCTGCCTCAGTCCTGCTTTGGGTCTCCTCTGAACTTCCTGATGGCCACATTCTCTAGGCTGGGTGCTCTCGACTCTGACTGGATGTCGTGATCAAAAGTTGAAGGTATCACGGAGCGTGCAACAGCCAGGAAGAACAGAAGAGATGCATCACTGGAGCAGGTAAATATTACACTGCTCCACTGTGCTACTCTGCTGTGCGGGAGATGGAGGTGGGAGGGAAGATGTGTGGGTATTTAAAGAGACACTGAAGCAGAAAAAAAAATTATGATATAATTTGCATGTGTAATACAGCTAAGAAATAAAACATTAGGAGCAGAGACATAAGTCTAATATTGTTTCCAGTACAGGAAGAGTTAAACTCCAGTTATCTATGCAAAAAAAGCCATTCAGCTCCATGACTTTCAAATATAGCTCTGTCTTCTGAAGCTTGTTATCTCAACTGCCAGTCGTATCTTCTTTTTCTCTGCAGAGAAGGGTTCAAAAGTTCAATAGCCTGCTCTGTAAAATCATTTAGAATGCTGAGTAGTGTGTAGAGATGTCGCAAACCTCCTATTTTAGGTTTGCGAACCCTGTTCGCGAACCTCCGCGAAAGGTTCGGTTCGCCACTATCCGCGCCGCCGCAGAGCCCCCCCCCCCGACCCCTGTGCTGCCTGGGCTATCAGTGCCAGGCAGCGCTAAGGGGTGGATCGGGTCTCCCTTAGACGTCACGACGTCCATGACGTCGGTGACGTCATCCCGCCCCGTCGCCATGGCGACGGGGGAAGCCCTCCAGGAAATCCCGTCTATTGTGGTACAGTGGTTAGGGTGCTTGCCCACCACACAGTGAGACCCGGGTTCAAATCCCAGCCAATGTGAGTACAACAGTAGTAACTGAAGCTGGCCTAAAATTTACCACTTATGCTCAATACAAGAGAAAAAGTAGACAAGACAAATAACATTTATATCACACTTTTCTCCTGACGGACTCAAAGCACCAGAGCTGCAGCCACGAGGGCATGCTCTATAGGCAGTAGCAGTGTTAGGAAGACTTGCCTAAGGTCTCCTACTGAATAGGTGCTGGCTTACTGAACAGACAGAGCTGAGATTCGAAATTTTAGGCCACCTTCTGTTACTACTGTTGTGGTACAGTGGTTAGTGTGCTTGCCCACCACACAGTGAGACCCAGGTTCAAATCCCAGCCAATGTCAGTTGGCTTTTATGCTACAAATCCTTAAAGGGAACCTAAACGGAGAAGAATATGGATTTTTCCTTTTAAAATAATACCAGTTGCCTGAATCGCCTGCTGATCCTGTGTCTCTAATACTTTTAGCCACAGCCCCTGAACAAGCATGCATATCAGGTGCTCTGACTGAAGTCAGACTGGATTAGCTGCATGCTTGTTTCAGGGTGTGATTCAGCCACTATTGCAGTCACAAAGATCAGCTGGACTGCCAGGCAACTGGTATTGTTTACAGGAAACATCCATATCACTCTCAGTTAAGGTTCCCTTTAAGCAACCTAATGTTTCTATTGCATTGAGCATAAATGGTAAATTTTAGGCCAGCTTCAGTTACTACTGTAGTGGTACAGTGTTTAGTGTGTTTGCCCACCACACAGTGAGACCTGGGTTCGATTCCCAGCAATGGGATGATGTAAACTAGTTTTTGAAATAGTATAATTCCCTGGCAGATGAGACCCTCCTCCTTCCGGTAGGAGGGAGGAGGGAATAGGTAGAAGGGTAGGTGGGAGGAGGGAGGAGACCCACAAGAGGCTAATTAAAAGCTCCCTAGCAGAGTGTGTAGCAGCTGTCCCATAACTAATTAGTGTAGGCAGACAACTGAGTCAAATGGTATAAGGACCTTGCTTGGAGGAGGGAGGGAGGGCGGGCTTACAGCAGTGAGACCAGTGTGTTTGGCAATAATGTGTCTGCTGACAGTGATATGGAGGGTCAAAGTTTTGCTCAATAGAGCATTATGGGGCGAATCGAACTTCTGCAAAAGTTCGCCTAATGCAGGCGAACGCGAACCCCCAAAGTTCACCTGGAACCGTTCACAGGCAAACCGTTCGCGACATCTCTAGTAGTGTGTAAGCTGTAAATATTAGAGACTGATGCAATGTTATAAAAAAAAAAAAAAAAAAACTATATAAATGAAAATAAAAATATGATAATATTTTCATTGCAACTAATGTTCTAGTAATTACCCGTACTACACAGCCGATGAATCATATCATAATTTTTTTTCGCTTCAGTGTCTCTTTAATCATGTAGCTGGGAGGGAAGGGGGGAGTCACATGAGTTATTGCCGTCTTCTTTTATTGCTTACAATGACGCACATTTGAAGCTCTCAAGGGCCACTTAAAATGGCAAGGAGGCCTGCATTCAGCCCACGGGCCTTGTGTTTAAAACCTTATGCTAATTAGTTAGATAGAAGACTGAACAGCAGAAGTACAACACTCGGAATTCAGCAGTTTATGGGCACATGGATTTCATAAACACATCATTGCTAACACTCAGGTATCAAGCAATGAAGCAAAGAATTATAATTCAAAAACATGCTGGTAGGTTAATAGGCTTCATCCCAAAATAAGCCATTGGCTATGGCAGGAACATCAGATTCGAAGCACCTGAGAGGGGCAATTAGTGACATGAATGTGTCATTTAAAAGGGGCGCCTGGTAAAATGGTGGCAAGGAAATCCCGAAAGTAGAATATCATTCTACCATCTCCGACAGTAGAATATAGGTAATTATGACTCACTGTACCCCAATTCTCACAATAACCCTCCCCTATCTACACCTACCACTGACCTCCCCTCACCTACTCCTAACACTAACCTCCCCCCTATTTATTTCTAAGAGTAACCACCGCAGCTAATATAGCTAAACCCCCATCACTCACTGCATCAATCCCACCAGCAGCTGACCATAGCGGCTGTCATCACCTCAATCCCACTATAGTAGACAACCCAAATTACTTCACAGGAGATGGGCGGCCAAAGTCACCATCACTACCACTATTCTGATGAAGTTTTCCTACAATTACCTAACTCTAGCATCCAAATGACTTTGTATGTGCCAGCCATATTCGGACGCCGACCATAGCTGCTGTCACTACCACTAACCTGCTGGAGTTTAATTTGTGAAATTACTCCCTAGGGGCCGGCCATAGCAGCTACCACCGAAGTTTGGCAACTCCAGTGCCCAAATTACCAAGTAGATGCCACCATAGCCACTAATTGCAATAGAACTTATGATGGTGCCCAATTTACTGCTTCTAAGTCAGTGCTTTAAGTAATTTTAGCTCAGATGGTAAAGGGCCTTTACACATTTAAGAAACAGGAGAAAAATACTCTGGATAGTGTGGAAAGTTGTTATAAACTCTTTGAAGTTAAATGCTGTCAATCTCTCAATTTTTGCTCAAACTTGGTTCTTTGCACCTCCTTGGACTTATTCACACCCAGTCTATAAGGTTGAATCTCATTTGCGGTTCTTTTACAGGCATTCCAATCAGGAATCCAATCAGACATTTGTCAACAATTATTCTTCAGATCCCCCCCCCCCCCCCAAGACATTTCTTTAAATAAGTCTTATGAATCTTAAGGCCTCCAAAGACTTTCATGGCTTTAATTTGAGTCATGGTGTTCCCAGTGACAAGTAATTAAAGACAGCAACCGATCACCTATCTTCATTATGATCTGTTGCAGCTCCAGGTAATGGTTGCATACCCTTTCCACCTAACAGAAGACAATTTAAAAATACCCACAGCAGATCTTTCACTTGTGTTCTACAGCTTTGGGGAGCTCCAGTAAATCACATTTAATGAATAGTGAATCAATGGTCATGATATGTGAGCACTGCAAAGAGGAATCATTCATCATTGCGCTACCACAGTGATGGCTAACCTTGGCACTCCAGCTGTGACAAAACTACAAATCCCATCATGCCTCTGCCTCCCCGCGTTATACTTAGAGCTGTCAGAGTATTGCAATGCCTCATGGGACTTGTAGTTCCACCACAGCTGGAGTGCCAAGGTTAGCCATCACTGTGCTACCATCATCATTTCTAACAATATTTCTACAATAACTTTGCTGAGCTGCTTTCTCTGTTAGATTTAAGATCTACTTTAACCACTTCCTGCAATATGGACATTTATAAATATTGTATTTGTGCACCTTTAGTTCAAATAGGGCATTTAAGTCCACATGTGTGTAAGTTCATTTCTTCCCATTAGCCCACTGCATTAAGTGGTTAAAATCCTAATTCAGGCTTTTTAATGAAAACATTTTTGTGCTATTATCTCATTATTACCGAACTACTTTGCAATCCTGATTTCCTACGCTAATATCAGATGCCCCTTTGGTTAGACCTTTGATTAGACTAAGCAGCAATCTGTAAACTGTCCAAACTTCTTCCACATCCCATCATTACCCAAGAGGTAGCCAGGGAGCAGTTGAGAACGGACAACAGGTGGTAATGTCCTGTGAACACAAAGCTGACCCTGCCCACAAGAGAGAGCAGAGGGAGGTAGTGGGAGGGGTTATGCGATGACTCTGTGCACAGGAAGACAACTTCATAGTCTCTGGGTCACATGTTTAACTTTTCCAAAGGGGATTTTCTTTGGAATAGCTGCATCAACTATGAAGATTATGTTAGTAATGGTAATAGTTCCCAAGTTATCTGTACTAACAATGAAAAGGCTGAAGGTGTGAACTTCAGCTTTAATGTAAACCTGAGACTGGGTAAGCAGATTTATACTTACTTGGGGCTACTTCTAGCCACCTGTAGTGCATAAGCTTCCTCGGTGTCTATCTGGTCATCTCCTTCTGCCGCTGTCAGCCCGGTACTGCGCATGCGTAACTCCGGACGCGTGCCTCCTGGATCATGTTCCCATTGCTGATACTGTTCTGTGCCTGCCCAGTTAGTTAAGGCTTGTAACTGCACAGGCGCAGCATGCTCACGATCATGGGAGTGCAATCGCGGAATCACGCAGCTGGGACCACTCATACCCAGTAGTCCACGGCTGAGCTGAGTCGTGGACTTTACTGGGACTCACTGCACCAAAGCGGATGGCACCAGGAGGATACCGAGGGAGCTGATAGACTACAGGGGGCCGAAAAGAGCCCCATGGAGGTATAAAGCCTCTTCTTCCCCTGATGACAGGTACACTTTAACTGTTCTCTAAGCTTTTCATAATTGTAATAGTTTATGAAATGTAAGAGAATAACCATGGGACGCAGAAGCTGCTGTGCAGAGACTTGTGTAATAATAAATGTCCTTCCTCACCCTCACCAACTGTTTATACCACATTACATATTCCACCTCTCATCTCCAATATGCTTGTGTTTTCATCTCCTCCGTGTGTACTTGGCTCCATCTGAAGGGCTCACAAACATAACTTTCCATAAAGTCTTGTATTTCTGTAAACTCTCTACTACAGCTGCGTTCTCAGAAAAGTTTTGTGCCTTTTTTCTCATTTATCTTTATTCGATAGAAATATGAAACACTTTCTGCTGTTTTTGCAGACGGCACAAAGTTAAATACGATTTGTAAGTCTCAGCAGTGCAGTAACATATTACAACAATATCATCGCAAAGTCACAAGGGGGTCGGTTCCCAAGACTTGTCTCATGAATTACTTTAACTATAAAATATCTCTACAACACTTTCCAGGCAAAACAAGTTGGTTTGATTAACTTATCTCCATGTAACTTTTCTTGCAAAATGTTTAATACTTTTTTGGGGTGCTTAAAGAGCTACTTAAAGGTTAACTTAAGTCACAGTAAAAAAAATATAAGTGTACCAGTCTTAGATTTCCACGGACACTGCGCTCTCAATATATTTCACCAATTCTTCAATTCTCTGTGCCTTTATACTCCGGATGTGACCATAAAAAAGAAACATAAACAAACAAACATAGCGCGATTCTGTACATATCATATAGTTCCACCACGTGTGTTAAGAATTCTCATGTGGTCCCGCCACATACAGGTATCACAGCTCCTCACTGTGATGATTTGCTCAGTTGCCTGTGCAGGCAGGCAGCTTTTTGACCATTGTGTAGGTTTGCATGCTGCAGGACTCTGGAAAGAAGAGCTTCTGTCACTTTTGCAGCTTGTGCTTGCTGAGGAATTTGCATACGTTGTCATGCAAATTGCCTGGCCACATTCATTGGAGGTGTGTACTATAAGTACTATGTGTTTCCCACAATGCTTCGCTGTTCATATGGATTCCTTCCTGTGAAACACTCTGGAGAGTGTCAGCCATGCTCTTTGTTTGAAGATCAGCTTAGAGTAATTCCTGGAAACTGTGCTAGGCAGGTTCCCTAGTGCAGTTAGGATTGTTTATCTGTTTTGTTTGTCTGTTGCGATTGTCTTGTCCCAATGGTGGTCGCCAGGAAATCGTTCTGATCTCTGTTCTTGGAGCATAGCTGGTGCAGCGGTTGCTACCAGCTATCTCTTCTGTTCTGCCTCTCTGGATCGCACTAGCATCCTGCGCTAGTGCTGTGGATCCTTCTGTTCTGTTACTCTGTCCCTGGATCGCACTTGCTTCGCGGTAGTGCTGTGGATCCTTCTGTTCTGCCTCTCTGGATCGCACTAGCATCCAGCGCTAGTGCTGTGGATCTTTCTGTTCTGTTACTCTGTCTCTGGATCGCACTCGCTTCGCGCTAGTGCTGTGGATCCTTCTGTTCTGTCTTCCTGGATCGCGCTAGCCACTTTCGCTAGTGCTGTGGATCCTATCTCTCGCTTGTCCCTGTTTTCGTGTGTCTGTCTTGTCTGCTACGAGCGCTTGCTGGAGGCTCGGTGAGGTAACCGTTGAGCAAGCGCTCGCGTCCTCTGTTTCATGTTTGTCTGTCGATGGTTAGTTAGGCGTGCTTGTCTCTATTGTGCTTATCACGTGGAGACCGCGCATAACCGCGTGCACTGTTGCGAATGAGTGCGGTGTTCGCGGTTAGCTAGCGTTTGTGATTTTCCGCATCTCCTCATTGTATGATTTGCTGTGCCTTTGCTATCCTTGTATTCTGTTCTGATCTGCCTTGTGTCACTTCTGGCAATCGCCTTTCTTGCGGTTGCGTTTCTGTTTCGTATCTGCTGTTGTGTGTGCGCGGTCGCGGGGTGGCGACTAGATTGGCACACACACATACAACCTGTCCCTTTGCTCGTTCTCATTCGCAATCGCTTCTCTTGCGATTGCGTTCTGCGCTTCGTACAATTCCTGTCTGGCATTTGTGGAGGTACAGAACATTGGTTACTCTGCACTCCCCAGCGCCATCTGCCGACAGGAATTTCCCTCTACGGGTGCGTAGCACCTTTTGCTGGGTGCCTGCAATTATACGCTTGTGGAGGATTTCCGCCGTATCAGTGCACGCGTTGTGCGCTGCTCACGGAGAAAGTTCCACAATCGTTACAGTATGAACAGCCCAACCCAAAACCCCAGTGTAGACGGAATTTCTGATTTGTACGATTTTGTCGAGTTTGGGTCCTGTGTATTTAAGAGCTTTAAAAGGCTAAATTCAGAGACCAAGGTGGAATTTCTTTCTGAATGTGTGAGGTTTTGTCTGAATCCCACCTTTCAGATTTCTGATCCGTCCACGTCGGCTCTGTTTGCCTATGTGCTCTTAAAAGACGATTTGTTCACCTGGGCGTATGATCTGTTAAAAATCAATTCCTGGAATGATAATCTGTATCAGATTCTTGCAGTGATATTCTCTCACTGATTTAAACTGCCTGGCTTGCCACCTGCTCTGATTGAGTGTGTAGCTGCTGATAGGTCAGCTGATCTTTCCCTTCCATGCAAAACCTTTCAGTATGACAATCAGTTCAATGTGTCTGTTGCCACTTCAGGTTTTAAACAGCAGACATGCAAAGTTGCAAAACAGGGAAAAACTAAAAAGCGCAAGCATCTGAATAAAACACTCCCTAATGATGTGTATGATGAGTTTGCTTAATCTCCAGGTTTTTTGCCCCAATCCAAAGCTTATGTGGATCCTGCTATAGGTAGCATCGCACACTATATTAAAGCAGTTAAAAAAATCTGTTCTTGTTCCTGAACTCCACCCATATGAAGATTATCTAGATACTGGCTTGTTTGAGCCCCCATTTGCTTCCTGGGATGTTGGGGCCTTGCTGGAGGAATTCGATTTTGATTGGAAAGCCTTTTGCGATTCTTACATCACAAAAAGCGAAGATGTCTTGAATGCTTGTCTCGATTCTATGTACCTTCTGATTGATTCCGATGAATGTGACAAGGATGATGTGGATCTGGTGATCTATGTATGGCAAACGATTTTGGATGAGTTGCACACACACCAACCAATTGATTCCAATAAAGAGACGTCGTTGTCGGATGATTGTTCCTGCCTTTCTGTAGTAAAGCAAGAGAGTCTTGACTTTGTGCAATCTGAAATGAATGAGTATGCCGCTGTGGTTGATTCCTGTGCGAATCCTGAAGGATTCTCTCCTGACAGTGTGCAGTTTGAATCTGTGCAATCTGATGCCTGTTTCTCGGATGTTCCTGCAGATTGTGATCAGCATGAGTCTGCCGGTTTCCTCAAGGATGTGTGGGATCCTTTTTCATTTAGAAACAGATCTTTGAGATCTTCCATCTGTGACCCTGCTATGGGGAAAATTTCTCGACTGTGCAGCGTCAAAAGTAAAATTAATATGCCTAATAAAGTTTATCCTGTTGATGTCGCTATTTCTTCTGCTAATGAGTCTCTGTCTCACCCTGTTCACACCTTTAAGGACCCGTTGCCTGATGACAGTTGCTCCAGTGTTTCGGTCCTAGATGCCTTGCAGTCTGCTCCGCAGATCGCGGAGGTTTGCGCTATGGAAGCATTAGTTTCACAACCTAAAGTGAATTTTGATTAGCAGGTTTTGCGTTCTGATTCCTCGGATTTGACATTGTTAGCCGAATCTAAGAGTGAGACAGCGCTTCGGTTTTGCGAATCTGACTCTGAAACAGCTCTGCTGGGTCCAGAGAAAGTTTCTCTGAGCCTGCCCTGTACCATGAATAACAAAATGATGTCCAATCACACTGACATTTGGGAGTCCCTTTCTTGCTTTGAAGAAAGTTCTGACTCTCCACCCTGTACTCTGGATGAGTCAATATTGCCTTGTACAATATCTCCTGCCCTGCCCCTAGAGGCTCGTCTAGGTATTGCTGCTATTTTTACCTGTTTTTCTGCAGTTTTGGAGTTGCAAGCTAGTTTGACTGCTACGCAGAATTCTGGGTGCAGCGAGATTAAAGTTAGGGAGTCAGTGTGTGGTCCAGTGAATATTCCTGTACGTTCCACTCATGATGATGAAATTCAGTCTCAGTTTATGGTGGAACCTTCCCTGGGACATCTGCCCTGTTCACAAAATAAAGTTCCAGTTTTGCCCTGTAACATGGATAGTACAGAATCCTTCTTAGAAAACTTGAAAAATGATGTTCCTGAGGTCTTGTTTGATGTTCTGGAGGTCTCCGAGTTCCTCCCAAAGGGTGCAGAACTTGTAGGAGATGTCTCCTGCCCCCCAAGTCCTGAGGTGTTGCCCTCTTCCGTAGGCATTGCTGCCTTGCTGGCTACCTTTTCAGCTCTGGTGGAGCTTCAGTCATGTGTAGTCAATGATGATATTGCAGTCACAGAAATTTCCGAATTTGAATCCGAGTCTTCTTTTGAAAGACCAGTGCTTGAGACCATTGCTCGTGATGATTCTCTGCCCGGTCCTGGTTTTGGTTTCCTCGTGTCGGACTCTGAGGTTGGCAGTTCCCCAACATGTCCTGAGGTTTCTCCTGTGCTGGTGTACCCCAATGTGCTCTGTGACCCAGAAAGCCCAAGTGTGCCTCGGTTACCAGCATACTCAGATGCTTCCTCGGTGGAGACATATTCTGATTTAGCCTGCAGGCTTGCATGCCCAGAAGTGGTCCCTGAAAGTCTTGATCTTGATGGGTGTCCTCGTAATTCTGAGTCTGGAATTGTCATTGGTTCCATAGGGGTTCTTGATAGTTCTCCATGTGAGCCTGGTGATTGTTCTGCCCTCTTGGGATCTCTGTGGAGCTTCAAAAGGTTCTGGGAGATTCCGGGAGAAATTTTGCTTGGTACCCTGGATAAGATCAACGGTGGCTTTTGTGTTGTAAGGGACACTTCGAACAGGTTTTGTGGCAGATTTGGTATTTTCGGACGCTCCTTGGAAGGTGGTGGGTATTGTCTGGAGGGTTTCGGTGGCTTCTTCTCTGGTATCCACAGTCCTGATGGGTGTTACGCTGAGACTTGTAGTGCTGATGGGCATGTTTCGGTGGCTTCTGTTCCGATGAGGTCGGTTTCGGGTGGACTGACTCTGGAATTGGACCTTGTCGGGCTGTCCCGACCTTCATGAGTCTTCAGTTTGAGTCTGTTGCTAATAGCACTTTTGAGGGTCGTCTGGAATTCGACCCTGGAGGGGGGGGGGGGGGGGTACTGTGATGATTTGCTCAGCTGCCTGTGCAGGCAGGCAGCTTTTTGACCATTGTGTAGGTTTGCATGCTGCAGGACTCTGGAAAGAAGAGCTTCTGTCAGTTTTGCAGCTTGTGCTTGCTGAGGAATTTGCATACGTTGTCATGCAAATTGCCTGGCCACATTCATTGGAGGCGTGTACTATAAGTACTATGTATTTCCCACAATTATTGGCTGTTCATAGGGAGTCTTCCTGTGAAACACTCTGGAGAGTGTCAGCCATGCTCTTTGTTTGAAAATCAGCTTAGAGTAATTCCTGGCAGCTGTGCTAGGCAGGTTCCCTAGTGCAGTTAGGATTGTTTATCTGTTTTGTTTGTCTGTTGCGATGGTCCTGTCCCAACGGTGGTCGACAGGAAATCGTTCTGATCTCTGTTCTTGGAGCATAGCTGGTGCAGCGGTTGCTACCAGCTATCTCTTCTGTTCTGCCTCTCTGGATCGCACTAGCATCCTGCGCTAGTGCTATGGATCCTTCTGTTCTATTACTCTGTCCCTGGATCGCACTCGCTTCGTGCTAGTGCTGTGTATCCTTCTGTTCTGCCTCTCTGGATCGCACTAGTCACTTTCACTAGTGCTGTGGATCCTTCTGTTCTGCTACTCTGTACCTGGATCGCACTTGATTCGCGCTAGTGCTGTGGATACTTCTGTTCTGTCTTCCTGGATCGCGCTAGTCACTTTCGCTAGTGCTGTGGATCCTATCTCCCGCCTGTTCCTGTTTTCGTGTGTCTGTCTTGTCTGCTACGAGCGCTTGCTGGAGGCTCGGTGAGGTAACCGTTAAGCAAGCGCTCGCGTCCTCTGTTTCATGTTTGTCTGTCGATGGTTAGTTAGGCGTGCTTGTCTCTATTGTGCTTATCACGTGGAGACCGCGCTGTTGCGAATGAGTGCGGTGTTCGCGGTTAGCTAGCGTTTGTTATTTTCCGCATCTCCTCATTGTATGGTTTGCTGTGCCTTTGCTATCCTCGTATTCTGTTCTGCCTTGTGTCACGTCTGGCGATCGCACCTCTCGCGATCGCGTTTCTGTTTCGTATCTGCTGTTGTGTGTGCGCGGTCGCGGGGTGGCGACTAGATTGGCGCACACACATACAACCTGTCCCTTTGCTCGTTCTCATTCGCAATCGCTTCTCTTGCGATTGCGTTCTGAGCTTCGTACAATTCCTGTCTGGCATTTGTGGAGGTACAGAGGATTGGTTCCTCTGCACTCCCCAGCGCCATCTGCCGACAGGAATTTCCCTCTACGGGTGCGTAGAACCTTTTGCTGGGTGCCTGCAATTATATGCTTGTGGAGGATTTCCGCCGTGTCAGCGCACGCGTTGTGTGCTGCACACGGAGAAAGTTCCACAATTGTTACATGTTTCCTACTGCCAAGCAAGCAGTATTTCCCTCTGTGCATAGGACTCTCAGAAATTATCTTTCCTCAAACATCACCTGCCTGTACTAAAGATGTCACCACAAGTGATAAATTTCACAATGCCACATTCATTGGAGGCATGTACTATAAGTACTATGTGTTTCCCACAATGCTTTGCTGTTCATATGGATTCCTTCCTGTGAAACACTCTGGAGAGTGTCAGCCATGCTCTTTGTTTGAAGATCAGCTTAGAGTAATTCCTGGAAACTGTGCTAGGCAGGTTCCCCAGTGCAGTTAGGATTGCTTATCTGTTTTGTTTGTCTGTTGCGATTGTCTTGTCCCAACGGTGGTCGACAGGAAATCGTTCTGATCTCTGTTCTTGGAGCATAGCTGGTGCAGCGGTTGCTACCAGCTATCTCTTCTGTTCTGCCTCTCTGGATCGCACTAGCATCCTGCGCTAGTGCTGTGGATCCTTCTGTTCTGTTACTCTGTCCCTGGATCGCACTCACTTCACGCTAGTGCTGTGGATCCTTCTGTTCTGCCTCTCTGGATCGCACTAGCATCCTGTGCTAGTGCTGTGGATCCTTCTGTTCTGTTACTCTGTCCCTGGATCGCACTCGCTTCGCGCTAGTGCTGTGGATCATTCTGTTCTGCCTTTCTGGATCGCACTAGCATCCTGCGCTAGTGCTGTGGATCCTTCTGTTCTGTTACTCTGTCCCTGGATCGCACACGCTTCACGCTAGTGCTGTGGATCCTTCTGTTCTGCCTCTCTGGATCACGCTAGTCACTTTCGCTAGTGCTGTGGATCCTATCTCTCGCTTGTCCCTGTTTTCGTGTGTCTGTCTTGTCTGCTACGAGCGCTTGCTGGAGACTCGGTGAGGTAACCGTTGAGCAAGCGCTCGCGTCCTCTGTTTCATGTTTGTCTGTCGATGGTTAGTTAGGCGTGCTTGTCTCTATTGTGCTTATGTGGAGACCACGCATAACCGCGTGCACTGTTGCGAATGAGTGTGGTGTTCGCGGTTAGCTAGCGTTTGTTATTTTCCGCATCTCCTCATTGTATGATTTGCTGTGCCTTTGCTATCCTCGTATTCTGTTCTGATCTGCCTTGTGTCACTTCTGGCAATCGCCTTTCTTGCGGTTGCGTTTCTGTTTCGTATCTGCTGTTGTGTGTGCGCGGTCGCGGGGGTGGCGACTAGATTGGCGCACACACATACAACCTGTCCCTTTGCTCGTTCTCATTCGCAATCGCTTCTCTTGCGATTGCGTTCTGCGCTTCGTACAACTCCTGTCTGGCATTTGTGGAGGTACAGAGCATTGGTTCCTCTGCACTCCCCAGCGCCATCTGCCGACAGGAATTTCCCTCTACGGGTGCGTAGCACCTTTTGCTGGGTTCCTGCAATTATACGCTTGTGGAGGATTTCCGCCGTATCAGCGCACGCGTTGTGCGCTGTTCACGGAGAAAGTTCCACAATCGTTACACTCACCCTTTGTGCTGGCTGCCAACCCACAGACAGCTTCTACGCTTATTGCCAGTGATTCTAAACAGTAGCTTTCACCACCAAACTGTGTTTCATAAATGCCACCAAGGTCTCCAGCCTCTCACCTTCTATAATTGCTGCCAAATTATAGGTCAGCCACAGCGCTTAATAGAATCCAATCTCGCTGTCTCCTCACCAGTCTAAACTTTCATAGTGTCCAGATGTCATCAAGTTTGAACCTAATGACTGAAGAGGAGTCTCCATAGCGTAAAACTGTTGCTTTAATATAAAAAAATTAAAAGAGTTGCACTCACATATTTTCCATAAAACAATGTGCATATAGTATCCACAAGACGAGCTGTAGTCCACGTCCTTAAGCTCCGCCCAACGCATTTCGTATCAAATGAGCCCCTGAAGCTGTCTGTGGGTTGGCAGCCAGCACAAAGGGTGAGGAGCTGTGATACCTGTATGTGGCGGGACCACATGAGAATTCTTAACACACGTGGTGGAACTATATGATATATACAGAATCGCGCTATGTTTGTTTGTTTATGTGTCTTTTTTATGGTCACATCCGGAGTATAAAGGCACAGAGAATTGAAGAATTGGTGAAATATATTGAGAGCGCAGTGTCCGTGGAAATCTAAGACTGGTACACTTATATGTTTAATGACAAAGGACAGCGATCCAATATACAACAGTATGTGTGTGTTTTTTTTCACAGGTGAACTATATATACATACATCTCTTGCAGGTGGACTGTAAGCAGAGGTGTAGGGACACCTTGGAGGGGTTTGTGTTATTGAAGGGTCTTTTTTACAGGTGGAAGGCATATAGGTGTTGCGACACAAGGAAGATATATATGCATATATTTGATTATTGTTTGTATTAAGGTTGAGATATATATGAGAGATAATTTGCACTATTGAACGCACTTTCACTGGAAACATTACAATAAAAAAAAGCCAGTTTTAGTTTCCTGGGGCTACTACCCGCCCCCTGCAGTCGACCTGTGCCTTCGCCGGTACTCTAGGATCGATCCATTACCACCGCGGTTCAGCATCCTGCGCAGGCGCAATATGAGAAACTTTCTGCAGGACGCTCCCAGCAATGAGAGCGCAAACAAGGACATGTGGCCGATGACAGGCTCAGTCTGTGAACTTGAGCCGCGGCGGGGGGGGGGGGGGGGGGGGGGGGCGGAGGATCCTACAGCACTGGCGCGGGCACAGGGTGACTGCAGGGGGGTGATAGAAGCCCCAGGTAAGCAAAACTAAGTCTAGGAAAAAAAAGCAGTTTAACTTACTTGGGGCTTCTTGTAGCTCCTTGCATTAACCCTTTGCCTGTGCCATCCTTACGCCATCCTCCAGCCAGAAGTGGCAACCCCTTCAAAGCTGGCAGGTCGGGGCCAGTCGCAGGCTACTGCGCATACACACACTGCACATGCACAATAGCGATTTACCCGTAGTGTGCATGAGCAGAATGCTGCTGTACACGGGGACCCAATGAGGAGACGTGTGGCCACCCAGCTTTGAGGGGACCATCTATGCTGGCTGGAAGGTTTTGGAAGAACGGCGTGGGACAGGATTACTGCAGGGGGTTGCAAGAAGCTACAGGTAAGTTAAACTGGTTCTTTTTAGACTTAAGATTTCCTTTAAAGGAAACATGTAGGGTGTTTGCGCGACCTAGTGGACAGTGCCGTGCGCAGCAGGCTATGGGGCGGGGGGGGGGGGGGGGGCTGGGGTGTGGCTGCATAGCTAGCATAGTTGCCCCAGTATAGGGAGTTTAGTTGCCCCAGTATAGCTAGTATAGTGCCTCAGTATAGCTAGTATAGTGCTCAGTATAGGTAGGTAGTGCCCAGTATAGCTAGTATAGTGCCCAGTGTAGTGCCCCAGTATAGCCAGTATAGTTCCCCAGTATAGCCAGTATAGTGCTCCAGTATAGTGCCGAGTATAACTAGTATAGTGCCCCAGTATAGCCAGTATAGTGCCCAGTATAGCTAGAATAGTGCCCAGTATGGCTAGAATAGTGCTCAGTATAGCTAGTATAGTGCCCGGTATAGCTAGTATAGTGCCCCAGTATGGCTATAATAGTGCCTAGTATAGGTGTATAGTGCCCAGTATAGCTAGTATAGTGCCCCAGTATGGCTAGAATAGTGCCTAGTATAGGTGTATAGTGCCCAGTATAGCTAGTATAATGCCCCAGTATGGCTAGAATAGTGCCCATTATAGCTAGAATAGTGCTCAGTATAGGTAGGTAGTGCCCAGTATAGCTAGTATAGTGCCCAGTATAGCCAGTATAGTGCTCCAGTATAGTGGCTAGTATACCTAGTATAGTGGCTAGTATAGCTAGTATAGTGCCCAGTACAGCCAGTATAGTGCCCCAGTACAGCCAGTATAGTGCCCCAGTACAGCCAGTATAGTGCCCCAGTATAGCCAGTATAGTGCCCCAGTATAGCTAGTATAGTGGCTTGTATAGTGGCCAGTATATGTAGGTGGTGCCCCCCGCCCGTCCCCGCCGCTGTTATTACCTTAGCAGCGACCGCTCTCCCCTCTCCGGCGCGTGTACTTTCCAGCAGCGTATCTCCCGGCTGCTGTGTGTGTGATGCGACAGGAAGCAGGGCATCGGCTTCCTGTAGAGGCGATGTGTATCGCCGTTACTATGGGAACCGAGCCCTGCTTCCTGTTGCATCACACACAGCAGCCGGGAGATACGCTGCTGGAAAGTACACGCGCCGGAGAGGGGAGAGCGGCTGCTAAGGTAATAACAGCGGCGGCCGCGGGGGCAGGGAGGGGGGGGGGGAAGAGGACAGTCCTGCGACACACCAGGCAACACCCCGCGGCACACTAGTGTGCCGCGGAACAGCGGTTGAAAAACACTGATCTAAAGGGAAGGGGGTGGAAACACTAGGTAGGGCTGTGGAATAAATTATTCAGTAGAGAATTAGTGTGTGGTAGGGGGTGGGTAGACCATCTTAAAGAGGTGGGTTTTGAGGGCTTGCTTGAATGTGTTGAAAGAGGGAGCAAGTCTGATGGGTTGTGAAAGGGAGTTCCAGAGTGTGGGGGCAGCCCTTTAGAAATCCTGCAGGCACGCATGGGAGTAGGAAATGCTTGGGGCAATGGGGCGAAGGTCTTTGGAGGACCAAAGGGGACAACATGGTGTATACCTGTAAACAAGCCGCCAGATGTTGCTAGGGCAGGTTTTGTGCACAGATTTATACGCCAGGCATAGAATCTTGAAACGTATCCTGATTGGGAGAGGGGAGATGTGGATGCCGGATGTATAGGGAAGCCTCTGAAATATCCTCCACTGGGTCCAGGCGAAAACAATTGACAAAGATCTGTTGATGGCTTGTGCATGCACAACTGGAACTGATCCAGCTTGGCTATTGCCCCTGAAGCCTAAGCGGGTCTGTGCTACTGCGCAGGCACAGTGTGGCTGCGCTTTGGGCGTCGCTGCTCTGCAACAGCTTGGTGAAGGTGGACAGGGGAAGCCTCTGGAGGTATCTCATTCTTTCCCAGAGCTTTACAGGTTTGCTGTAAAAGGTTTTATAGAAAAATTAAAAGGGTTGACTGACAAAATTTATCTCATGAATTATCTCACCTGAGTTTGTAATTCACAACTTCTCCTTAGGGTTGATTCATGAAACGCAGGTAAAGTTGCAGTGTACACACAGCACATGACAATTTTACTAGTGTGCATGAAAGCTGTGTAATGTGTGCCGCACAAATAGCACAACCCGCATGTCCAATTGATAATGAGTTGCTTTTTTGGCATAGTCGAAACTGCTCATTTCCGATTCTGCGGAAATTCCAATTTTCTATTTCCTGTTTTGCTGATTTACGATTATATTATTTTTAGTCTTTAGATAATTCTGCATTCTCTGACTGGTCCAGTGCTTCGGGGTCCTGTGATTGGACTTTACCGAGTTACAGTAAATTGGATTTCCGTGGTATTCCGATTTCAAATTTTCCATTTTTTTCCGATTGGAAATGCGAAAATTTCAACTCCGCAGAATCTGATTGAGCATCCCTATTGGTTTTTGGAGGACAACTGCACACATAAGAAAACAAATGTGCTGGAAACAATTGTCAACAATTGTTGTGGATGACCCAAGTTACATGTTTTTGGTTTTGTTTTGTTTTTCTGATATTCTACTTACCGTAACCGGTAAATCCACTCCCATTTTAACCTGAGACTTTTTAAAATGTACATCCCAAAATAGCATATTCACTGATTCATTAAAAGCTCCTTTGGGGTCTGATAGCCAAAACATTAACAATTCCTGCAGAGGTTACAGCTAATCTAAACAAAAAAACAAAACATACCTACCTAAGAAGAGGGCAGGCCCTGGGTCTTATAAAAGCCTTCCCGTTCCTCTCCCGGTCCCCTCGTTTCAGTGCTGGCTCCCCCATTTAAATCCTCCATAGCGGGAGGCTTCAGAGGAGTTGGGAAGTTCGAGTGCTCCCAAAGTTGGGCAGCATGCATGCGCAAGTGCACAAGAGTGTGTGCTAGCACAGGCACAGTATGGAGCACTCAGGCTCCCAGAGACTTCCGAAGCTTCCCATGGCAGCACAGAGCAGTATTTGACCAACCGGTTGGATAATGCTACCGGAGGTGACAGCCATAGAGAGAGGGGGCCGTAAGAGGAGCGAGAAGGCTATGTAGGACCCAGAACCTTCCCACTCCATAGATAAGTATTTGTTTGTTTTTTGTTTTGTTGGTTTTTTTTTTTTTTTTTTTCAGTTTACAATTACTTTCATGAGCTGAGCTTGATGAGTGAAAGGACATGAATGATCCAGCAACCTTGATTTTGTGTCTCCTTGGGGAAGATGAAGCTACACCAGCCTAGAAAGCCTCCAGGCACAAGAGTAGTACAAAATTGGTGTCTAGCATGACCCTTGTGTTATAAAGATACTAAATACTGCAATTACCCATAATTATCTAATGAATAAGTAATGCAAAGTAAACAATGCAGGAACATAGATGAGTAATATGTAATTATAAACAAAAGTGAGGCGTGTAATCAGACACAGAGTACTGAAGCTGGGTAAACAAGCCGCCTAATGAAAAGGTAAGATTAATGAATCACTATTCTATGTACTATACCTAACCAAAGCATCAATTACAAAGTTGTGGACATGTACAGCCACTGCTATACTGAGAACCACAGACAGGAAGTCAACACATTCCCATCACAGAGGCACACCAATGCTTTGTACTAAAGTGGAACATGCATTTCCTGTTGTGTGTGTTAGTTCATAGTGTCAGGATTACAGAGCTGCCTCATTGAGTACAAAACACGGATGTTAATATATTAATCAGGCAATTTCAATATCAAACTTTGAAGTATCTCCCCTGCCCTTTCTCTCCTGTGCCTGGTATAAACTACAGGTGTTTCCTAACTGCTAGCCCCAGCTGCCTTAAAGTGTAAGTATACTTACAGTATACAGTATTTAAAAGTTCTTAAAATAATTAAATATTAGGCTCTGATTAATGATACAATATAAGCACTTGTTGGTTTTAGCTCTGGTGTAAAATATAACGAAATCACTACAACTGGGTTCCAAGCTCACCATCTCCACGAGGTAAGATCAGAGCAATGTTTAAGCAAACAAATTACAGGCCTGGAATGCCATGGGTCCTGGGGCGCACCATGCCCCTGAACTAAGCCCCACCCTAGAATTAAGCCACACACTCCACACAGGTGCTTGTGCCTTCTTCAGTCCCCCTCTGCCCACTTATGCCACCTTCAGCCACGTCGTGCCTCCTTCTGTCCCCCATTGTGCCTCCTTCTGTGCCATTATGCAACTTTTTTTTTTGGGGGGGGGGGGGCACAGGACTTCTTGCCTGGGGTGACAAAAAGGCTAGAAAAGACCCTGGGTGGGATTTCAATTAAGGTATTGCCTGTTGGGGTGAAGTATGGTGGGGGCTTTGTGGTAGCCATAAAGGTCCGACAGGAAACCCGGAGATGATGGATAAATCAAAGACAAAGACTTGTGGAGTTACAGATCACCCACCTAGGCCTCCTTGGGTAGTGGATATAGCAAGTACTGGGGCAACCCAAGGTTGACCGAAAATTAGCATTGCCGCCTTGCGGGAAAAGTTAAATGACAATGGCTAAGGAAAAGAACCATGGCAAAAAAAAAAAATCAGTGTGTCTGGAAGCTTTAGGTGGCAGCCCCAACACGAGGATACTAACACTATTAACCTATACACCATAAATCGAAATATTACTTTCAACCAAAAACAGTTTCAAAAGAGGCAGTGGTTGGCCTACCAGTCCTGTAGATAAAGTAGCCAGAATGACTCAAATTTCGTAACATTTATAGGGTTTAGCTCTTAGGGTTGATTTCAAGGGCTTAGGCAGCACATTTTTAAAGCACTTAAAGAGTAACTATCAGGCTGCAAAAGCTAATTTAGACCTCTATTCTCCTGTGTTAAACAGTTTAGATGGAAGCCAAAAAGGCAATACTGAAGTTAAAAATCTCTCTTACTTTGATGTTTGCTGAACAGCAAGGCTCGTTATTCCCAAGCTCCTAAGGAGGCCGGCAGGACGCATAACAGATACTGCAAAGCATTCTGGGGCTGCTTCTTCTCCCCACTGCACCCCCTTGGTCCTCCCCTTTATTTCCCTAGCCCGCCCTAAGGCTGCTTTCACAGTGAGAAGTTACAGGCTCATGTTACAGCAGCTTGTAACAGCAGCCTAACTCACAGCACATGTTTCGTTATTGTTCCTAGCCACATGGCTAATTAATATTCACTGCACAGTAGTGTTGGTCGGATCATGAACCATTAGGATCCTTGATCCTGATCTTTTTTGTGAGTTGAATCATCAGTAAGCAGGGTAAGGGAGGATATTACATCACAATTGGCTTCATACAAGACAGACAAACATGGAACCTGCCATGAGCTGTCAGGAGCATCATTCTCTGCAAATACTATATAAAAATTCTGTGAAATCTAAACATGGACAGTGAAATGCATATGTAATGTAAGTACAGCCAATCTTTAGCTACTGATACAGTATATGTGTTTTTTTTTTCCTCTGAGACCCCATACCTAACAGCTCCTCTTTAAATCTTAGCACTGCTAGCCACACAGCACTTTTTGGTGGGTTCTATTGACCCGAGGAAGCGGGGAACATCCACAAAATGTGTTGTCTAATCCTATTTCTCTGTAATAAACCTAATGATACTTATTCGAGTCATACTGACTACATTATCAACAGGAGAGGTAAGCCAACCACTGCCTCTTTTCTTAAACAGTTTTTAAGTTTTATTTTTGGATGCCTTGTACAACCAGTATTACTGTTTTACACCTCTGTTGGGGGATGTTCTTTTAGACTAGTCCCCCTTTTCTGGAGGCTAACCCAATTATCAGGAGCGCGACTAGTGACGATCTTCACAAACACGAGTGGTGACGGGACTTCCTCCGCAGGCCTTATTGGGGGTTGCACTGCATTTGTAACCTAAAAAAAAAAGTTATCTTAAAGAGAACCTGTAAGGAAAAAAAAAAAAAAAAAGAGCCCCTGGGGGTACTTACCTTGGAAGGTGGAAGCCTCTGGATCCTAGTGGGTCTTCCCTCCCCCCCTTCCTCCTGTACAGCATGGATCCAGCACTGGGAACCCCGGGCAGCAGCAGATGGCTGTAGAGCAGACCTGATCAGGCTCGACTATTTCCCCCGGAGCCCGAGGGGGAAGATGGTACTGCACCTGCGCTGGATCCCAAAGATAAATATTGCATCACACCTGCGCACATAAGCAGCCAAGCTTGTCAGTGGATTTTTTTTTAATTTTTTGGGGGGAGGGGGGGGGGGGGCAGCGCTGGACCGGCGCTCATTAGGATCCAGAAACTTCTCCCTCCCAAGGTAGGTATCCCATAGGGACACTTTTTTCCCTTACAGATTCTCTTTAAGATTGGCTCCTGGTTTTGTCCCCTTTGTGTTTTTCGTTCTTTGGATGCTTCGGGTCCATCCTCCTTCACATACACTTTAGAACTGTCACTCTAAACATACATCACATGGTTCATGTTATGTAACACACTTACAAGAAACAATAGAAGTTCTCTGCCACTTACATGGTGGTTTCTAAAGGTTGTGGGGATGGAAGCTTATGTTCGAGCTGTCAGGGACTTGTAATCCTGTTTGCAGACTAATCGGTTTCTCAGGTGTGATAGAAAGCTGCCCGGGGTCACTTTACAGACGAAGGAACATGAAGCACTGATATTAGTGTCACTCTCCTTACTGACCCAATTCAAACACTCTGCAGGCCTCACACTGACTTACATAATGTAAAAGGTCACATTCCATTTATCAAAAGATTGCATTGGATAGCAGGTAACCTTTGCAAAGCTAATATTATTATACACAGAGGTCCTGTGAACTTCAGCCATGGTTTTTTTTATTACATAAACATACAGCCTGACAGCAGAAAATGAACATGCAGAAAATAGACTGCAATGTAGAGTGATTAATGTAACAGTCCCTTATTATACCTTCATGCCACTGTACTAAATCCACAATATTAAAGCACCAGAACCCCAATATAGAAATGCAACATGTTAAAGAGGAACTCCAGTGATAATGTAATTAAAAAAGTGCTTCATTTTTACAATAATTATGCATAAATGATTTAGTCAGTGTTTGCCCATTGTAAAATCTTTCCTTTCCCTGATTTACATTCTGACATGTATCACATGGTGACATGTTTACTGCTGGCAGGTGATGTCAGTGGAAGGAGATGCTACTTGCATTTTTGGCAGTTGTTAAAGCGGTTTAACACCCAGCATTACAACTTTGCTTTAAAAGATTGCTTACAGCTTACAAACTATTATGCCAGATTTTTTTTTAAGCAAAAATTCACTGAATGGGTTAAACATGACATTTTAGTGTTGGATTTAACTAGGAATCCGCATCAGTTCTTATCTTTTAGTTACAAAGGTATCTTTATTTGGAATACAAATAGACCTTTGAAAAGCCTGCCGGGGAAGCCCTCTTTGTTCTCTCAGAGCAGTGTTTGTTTGTTACATTGTAGATAGATACATTTGTAACTAAACAAGCACGCACGGAGGAGTATTTCTAGCTAAATGCAGCACTAAAATGTCATGTTTAATCCATTCAGTGAATTTCTGCTAAAAAAAAAATCTGGCATAATAGTTTATAAGTTGTAAGCAATCTTTTAAAGCAAATGTGACCTGAAGTAAGAGGCAGGGGTGCCTCTAGTCATTTTGTCACTCCAGGCAAGAAAACCTGTGCCCCCCCCCCCCCCCGGGAAAATAATCATAATGCAGCAATGGAGCAGTGTTTCGTCAGAAAATAATTGTAATTATCGTAATTCAGAATCGTAATTCACCAGAAAATAATCGTAATGTGGCAGTGTTTTACCAGAATATACTTGTAAGGCAGCAGCGTTTCACCAGAAAATACACTTATTGCAGCAGCAGTTCACCAGAAAATACTTGTAAGGCAGCAGCGTTTCACCACAAAATACACTTATTGCAGCAGCATTTCACCAGAAATTAATCATAAGGCAGCAGCGTTTAACCAGAAAATAATTCTAATGGGGCAGCTTTATGTCAGAAAAAAATCATAATGCGGAAGTGTTTCACCAGAAAATACAAGTAATACGAGCAGAGGAAAAGAGAAGAGGGGGAAAGGCAGCATAAGATGAAAGAGGAGGGTAGAGGAACAGAGGGGAGAGGGAGAGACAGCATAGGATGGAAGAAAGTGCAGAGGAACAGATGGGGGGGGGGGGGGGGGGAGAGACAGCATAAGATGGAAGAGGGGGGCAGAGGAACAGAGAGGGGAGAGGGAGAGGCAGCACTAAAGCACAGGTTTACAGCTTTACTAGCCTACAGCCTAACCAGCTTTCAAAGAAAACTCTAGTATCAAAAGAGCAGGGCACATTCTAGCACTTATAACAGTACTGGGAGTCTGCACACAGGACAGGAAGTGTTTTTAGCAGCCTGCCTGCATACCTTCTCTTCTGCCTGTGCATGCAGCTTATCTCTGGAGCCGAAACTTCCTGGCTCCCGGGCTGTGTTGGAGTCTTGTGTGGGGGCGGGGCTCCAACAGGACACTTCACATTCTTCTCGGGGGCATAAGCTGGCTGGTTGCTGGCTCCTGGTTTGACTGGCGTGGGGCGGAGTTAAAGACTGGGCCACATGAGGTAAACACTTTACCTGTGTAAAGGAGGAGCCTGGCAGGGAAGAGCAGTATTGATTGCTCTATTGGCTGGGGAGAAGGAGGGGGCGTCTATGGAGGTGGAGGCACTGCTGAGCACATAGGGGTAGCGTGCCGAGCATCGGGGACTGAGTCGGGAGGTTATATCTATGTGTAAATAAAAGCGTGTGTGTGTGTGTGTGTGTGTGTGTGTGTGTGTGTGTGTGTGTGTGCGTGCGTGCGTGCGTGCGTGCGTGCGTGCGTGCGTGCGTGCGTGCGTGCGTGCGTGCGTGCGTGTGCGTGTGCGTGTGCGTGCATGTATCACGTGAAAACGGCTTGACTGATTTGAACAAAACTTGGTACACAGATCCCTTACTACCTGGGATAATGGGTTCTGGGGGTCTTGCGTCCCCCCTGCTTACCTGGGCGAAGCTACAAACAGCAAATCAGATTCCACCCATTAAAGTGAATGCAAAAAATGGAAAAGGCTGCCATTCTCACAGTAATCGAGCCAGAGTCCCCACATTTGGCACAGTTGGTCACTTGGTGACCGAGGTTCAAATCCAGGAAAAGTGGGCGGAGCATAAAACAGCCAATGAAATTTCAGACATTCATTTTAAATGTAAAAATGCAAACTGCAGCCATTCTTACACTGTTAATTGCAGGGTTCTCAAACTTGGCACACTTGGTCACTAGGAGAATCAGATTAATATTCAGGAAAGTGGGTGGAGCCTACAACAACCAATCAAAAGTCACCTATTGATTTTCAAGGGGAATATTAAAACTGCTGCCATTCTTACACTGTTAATGGCAGAGGCTTCAAACTTGCTACAGTCGGTCATTGGGTGACTGGGGTCCAAATTCACTAAAGGGGCGGGGCCACAAACAGCCAATCAGACTTTCTTGGTGGATAAACTGCTTCCATTCACACATTTTTGATGCCAGGAACCTGAAAGCTCACAAACTTGGTCTGTGAGTGACTGTGTGTCAAGGTTACAAAAAGTGGACGGAGCCACAAATAGTAAAATATAAACTGCAGCCATTCTTACACTGTTACTGGCAGGGTTCTCAAACTTTGCACAGTTGGTCACTGGGTGAATGGGATGAATATTGAATAGAGTGGGCGGAGCCTACAACAGCCACTTAAAATTCACCTGTTGATTTTCAAAGGGAATATTTACATTGCTGCCATTCTTATCCTGGGTACACACGTTGCAATTTCCCGCTCGATCCGCAGGATCGATTGGATCAATCAGATTATTTCCAACATGTTCAATCGGGTTTCGATGGATACAGCCAACGATTTTGCATATTTACTAGTTCCCCGCCCGCGTACAGTATATCTACGCTGCTTTGGACTTCACTTCCCCGCCCGGAGCGTAGATATACGCACCCCCCGCCGCTACCGCCGCTGCCGCCGCTGTCCACGCTCCCGCTCGCACTCCCGCTGGTAATCACGCCGCTGCCCGCTCGCCCGGAGATCAATGAACGGGAAAATACATTCCCGTTCGTTGATCTCTGCCCCCAGCAATGATCGGCTGCTTTCCGCTGAGCAGTGCGATCATTGTAAAAGAAAAAAAAAATCCCATCCTCTTTATACTTCCTCCGAGCGTCCGGAAGGACGCTTGGAGGTCGCATTACTGTTGCCATCTTGTGGCCAAATAGTAAAACTACACCCTAAACTATTTTTCACATACACATACATTACTTATACAGAAAAAAATTAACTCATTACCTCCCACACTCCCCCTTTTTTTTTTGTAATTAAAAAAAAATAAAAAATTTACAATTAAAAAAATACATAAATAGTTACCTTAGGGACTGAACTTTTTAAATATTTATGTCAGGAGGGTACAACACTGTTACTTTATAAACTATGGGCTTGTAATTAGGGATCGACGCAAAACTGAAAAAAATGCACCTTTATTTCCAAATAAAATATTGGCGCCAAACATTGTGATAGGGACATAATTTAAATGGTTTTATAACCGGGACAAATGGGCAAATACATTTCATGGATTTTAATGACAGTAGCATGCATTATTTAAAAACTATAATGGCGGAAAACTGAAAAATAATGTTTTTTTCCCCAAATGTTTTCCTATTTTCCCATTAAAACACATTTAGAATAAAATAATTCTTGGCATAATGTCCCACCTAAAGAAAGCCTAATTGGTGGCGAAAAAAACAAGATATAGTTCATTTCATTGTGATAAGTAATGATAAAGTTATAGGGGAATGAATGTAAGGAGCGCTGAAAGGAGAAAATTGCTCGGATGCTGAAGGGGTAAAACCCCTCAGTTGGGAAGTGGTTAAGTATCCATCAAACATGTTGGAAATAATCGAAATCGATCGAATCGATCCCACAGATCGAGCGGGAAATCGCAACGTGTGTACCCAGCATTGCACAGTTAATAGCAAATGCTTCAAACCTGGTACTGTTAGTCACTGGGTGACTGGGGTTCAAATTCAGAAAGGGGGCGGAGCCACAAACAGCCAATCAGATTTTTTTTTATTTCAATGGGAATATACAAATTATTGATACCAAAAGCCCAAAGCTCATAAACTTGGTCATTGAGTGACTGTATGTCAAGGTTAGAAAAAGTGGGCGGAGCCGACAACGACATTTTTTCCAGGAGAGAATATAAATTGCAGCCATTCTTACACTGTTAATGGCGGTGTTCCCAAACTTGGCATAGTGGGCCACTGGGTGACTGAAATTCATATTCAGAAATGTGGGTGGAGCCAACAGCCAATTTCACTTATTGATTTTCAAGGAGAATATTTACATTGCTACCATTCTTACACTGTTAATGGCAGAGGCCTCTTGCCTGATAGGTGACTGGGGTCCAAATTCACTAAAGGGGGTGGAGCCACAAACAGCCAATCCAATTTGTTAGATTGATTTCAGCCATTCTGTTATTGGCAGGGTTCTCAAACCTGACACAGTTAGTCAATGGATGACTGGGATTAATATTCAGGAAAGTGGGTGAAAACTACAACAGCCAATCAAAATTCACCTATTGATTTTCAAGGGAAATATTGAAACTGCTGCCACTCTTACACTAATAATGGCAGAAGCCTCAAACCGGCTACAGTCGGTCATGAAGTGGCTGGGGTTCAAATCCACTAAAGGGGTGAAGCCACAAACAGCCAATCAGATTACTTTATTGGATAAACTGCTTCCATTCACACAATTTTGATGGCAGAAACCCAAAAGCTTAAAACTTGGTCACTGGGTGACTGGGATTAATATTCAGAAAAGTGGGTGGAGCCTAAACAGAAACTCAAAATTCACCTGTTGATTTTCAAGGGGAATATTTAAATTGCTGCCATTCTTGCACTGTTAATGGCACAAGCCTCAAACCTGCTACAGTTGGTCATTAGGTCACTGGGGTTCAAATTCAGAAAAGGGGTGGAGCTCCAAACAGCCAATCCGATGTGTTTCATCTTACTGGTAAATTACAAATTGATGCCAAGGACACCAGAGCTCACAAACGTGGTCATTGAGTGACTGTGTGGCAAGGTTACAAAAAGTGGGCAGAGCCAAAAACAAATTTCACTAGGAAAAACTGCAGCCATTCTTACACTAATACTGGCAGGGTTCTCAAACTTTGCCCAGATGGTCACTGGGTGACTGAGATTAATATTATGGGAAGTGGGTGGAGCCTATAATAGTCAATCAAAATTCACCTGCTACAGTTGGTCATTGGGTGACTGGGGTTCAAATGCCGGAGAGGGACAGAGCCACAACAGCCAATCTGATTTGCTTAATTTCTATGGGAATATACAAATTATTGATGACAAAGACCCCAAGCTCACAAACTTGATCATTGAGTATTTGTGTGTTAGGGTTAGAAAAAGTGGCCAGAGCTAACACCAGACAAATACATACCCGGGCAACGCCGATTCATCAGCTATTATTCATAAAAGTGGACAAAAGCCAATCAAAATTCACCTATTGATTTTCAAGGGGAATATTTAATTACTGCCATTCTTGCACTGTTAATGGCACAAGCCCCAAACTGGATACAGTTATTTATTGGGTTACTGAGGTTCAAATTCAGAAAAGGGGTGGAGACACAAACAGCCCATCAGATTTGTTTCATTTCAATGCAAAGTATTGATGCCAAAGACTGCAAAGCTCACAAATTTGGACATTGAGTAATTAAGTAATTGTCTGTTACTGTTAAAAAAAGTGGGCATAGCCAACACCAGCCAAAAACATACCCAGGCAATGCTGGGTCATCAGTGGGCGGAGACAAATACAAATTTCACTGGGAAAATGTAAACTGCAGCCATTCTTACACTGTTAACGGCAGGGTTCTCAAACTTTGCACAGTTGGTCACTGGGTGACTGGGATTAATATTCAGAAAAGTGGGTGGAGCCTACAAAAGCCAATCCAAATTCATTTATTGCTTTTCAAGGGGAATATTCAATTGCTACCATTCTTGCACTGTTAAGGACACAAGCTTAAAACCTGGTACAGTTGGTCATTGAGTGACTGGGGTTCAAATTCAGTAAAGAGGGTGGAGCCACAGCCAATCAGATTTGTTTCATTTCAATGCAAATTATTGATGCCAAACAATGCAAAGCTCACAAACCAGGTCATTGAGTCATGGGGCTCGATTCACAAAGCGGTGCTAACCCAGTTAGAGACTTTAGGCGTGATAACCATTTTTATCATGCCTAAACTCAGTTTAGGCATGATAAGTTTAGGCATGATAAGTTTAGGCATGATAAGTTTAGGCATGCTAAGTTTAGATCGCATGCAAAGTCCCGCACGCAATGCAGCGCCATTAAACTCTATGCAAAGTGCACCAGACTTTGCTAGCGCAAAACTTTTGATCAGCTGTGCACTGCGGTGCTAACCCAGTTGGTGCTTAAACTTATCACGCCTAAACTTATCATGCCTAAACAGAGTTTAGGCGTGATAAAGGGCTTTTCACCAGGGTGCTAACTGTTAGCACCGCTTTGTGAATCAGGCCCCTTGTGTGTTAGGGTTAGGAAAAGTGGGCGGAGTCTACACCAGCCAAATACATACCCGGGCAACGCTGGGCAATCAGCTAGTTATATATATATATATATATATATATATATATATATATATATATATATATAAAAAAAAAACAACAACATGGTCACGGTAGCAGCAGCTACTGAATGCACCTCACCACCTCATGTCGCCCCGGGCAACCGCCTGTACTTGCCTGGTGGGTGAGACGCCCCTGGTAAGAGGTATACGGAGGCTAGCATATTTATTTCCTTTTAATCAATATTAGTTGCCTGGCAGCCCTGCTGGTCTATTTCTCTGCAGTACTATCTGAATAACACCAGAAACAAGCATGCAGCTAGTCTTGTCAGATCTGACTTTAAAGTCTGAAACACCTGATCCGCTGCATGCTTGTTCAGGGGCTATGGCTAATAGTATTAAAGGCATAGGATCAGCAGGGCTGCCAGGCAACTGGTATTGCTTAAAAGGAAATAAACATGGCAGTCTCCATATACCTCTCTCTTCAGTTCCCCTTTCAGCAATGCTGGAAAAGTCTGTAGAGCCAGATCTGCTCCATCAGAGTAGTGAGTGAGTGTGATAAGCTGAGGCTGGGAGCACACTTGTCTGGCGTTTTTCTGTATCTGTTTTCTGCACACCATGTGTGTCTGTATGTGTGAAAACATGCACGGTTTCAACAGAAGCTAATGTAATTGATAGAGAACATGTATGCAGTGGTTCACTGCTGTCTGTTTTTATCTGCATGAGGGAAATATTCACGTGTGTACTAGCCAATTGTTCTCAGTTTACCTGTGCAGAAAGCGAAGAGGGGGGGGGGGAGGGAGAGGGGCCCCTTCCAAAGTTTTGCAAGGGGCCCAGTCATTTCTAGTTACGTCCCTGCATGGTTGATCCAGGAATTGCATTGAAGAGGGTTAAGCAGCACAAATTAACCTCAGAGTGGGCACAGTCTATGTGAAGATGAACTATTCCTTCCAGGAAGAAGGTTTTAGGAAAGTTGATTGGCAATTCTCTGCCATCGCAGTCAGTCCCTTCCCCTGCCACTTTCACATCTCGTTACTTTCCAACAACACGAAACAGACGTCTCATCAAATCTGGAGAAGGAGCGATAAAACAGCAACTCCTCGCGCACTTCACATTCTGCTGTCTGTATTTTTCCGTGACGTACAATAAACCGCGTGCATAAAAAAAAAAAAAGGGGCAACCGTACTTTTATCTTTTACGATGTGACATAACGGCCAAGATGTTTGCTCGCTAAGCAAAGCACCAGGCTAAGCAGAAGTGTCTCCACCTACCATGATAAAATCTCGGCAATTAGTGGGAAGACAATTATGGGGCGAGCTAGATGAGACTCTGCCAATTATTCTTTTAATCAGGGAGATGAGAGGAAGATTCATAAAAGCTTGCGAGAATAACGGCGCATAGTTTTATCGCACCGCTGGTAATGATCTCGCACACCGTGGTGAATTTCCATAAATTATGCATGAAAACGTCTCGTTTACCAGATCTGCAAAGGGCACCCTGTAAATTTTATGGGCCCCCTATTTACATTTTACATTAAATATGTCTGGGATATTACGGTATTATTTCAATAATTTATGAGAAAGGCAAAACTGATGTTATTTGTGTTTAAACAGGAGGCTTTTTTCCCCCCAGATAATTTGCATGAAATAGAGGCTGTAAGAATGCAGCCTGTTGCACTGCAGACACATTTGAATCTCATACCCCACTGTGAGCTACTTACTAGGGATGATGCAAATATCGAATTCATGCAGAATTATGTAAAGTTTCATGCAAATATTTGCAGCTTGAAAATGGACCAATCAAGTCACACCCAGGTTTAAATTGATTGGTCTATTTTTAAGCTCTGCATATTTGCATAAAAATGTACATAATCCCACCTGAACTGGGAAATATTTGCATCTCATTGATCATCCCTACTAATTACACATACAAATTAGGGCCCGCGGGAATCTGAGCACTGGGAATAGCCCAAATTTCAGCTGATATTACTGATATTGTACTACTGAGCAGTGGTAATTCTGGTAAATTTTGCAGATATTTTACTATCGCTAAACCTAACCTTATTCCCCCAGCTGATGCCTAACCAACTCCCCCAACCAATGCCCAACCCTAGCTGATCCCCCACCTGATGCCTAACCCTAGCCAACTCCTCCACCGATGTCTAACCCTAGCTGAACACCCCCCCCCCCCACTGATGCCTAACCAACTCCCCCACCAATGCCTAACCCTAGCTGATCCCCACCTGATGCCTAACCCCAACCAACTCCTCCACCGATGTTTAACCCTAGCTAACCTCCCCCCCACCTGATGCCTAACCAACTCCCCCACCAATGTCTAACCCTAGCTGATCCCCCACCTGATGCCTAACCCTAACCAACTCCTCCACCGATGTCTAACCCTAGCTGACCCCCCCACCTGATGCCTAACCAACTCCCCCACCAATGCCTAACCCTAGCTAACCCCCCCACCTGATGCCTAACCCTAACCAACTCCTCCACAGATGCCTAACCCTAGCCACCCCCCCACCTGATGCCTAACCCTAACCAACTCCTCCACAGATGCCTAACCCTAGCCACCCCCCCCACCTGATGCCTAACCAACTCCACCACCAATGCCTAACCGACCCTCCAACATGATGCCTATACCTAACCAACTCCCCCACTAATACCTAACCCTAGTTGAACCCCCCAAACCTGATGCTTAACCCTAACCAACTTCCCCACCAATGCCCAACCTTAACCTAGCCCCCGTCATTGCCTAACCGCAACTGTTGTCGCCGATACCATGACACTTTTGCCACCACTGTAAATGAAGCATGGCGGACCTTTTGGTGCCCCATAGGCACCCATATTAATATTGGCAATAAAGGAACATTTGCACACCTGCCAAGGTTGACTGTTCTACAAACTGTAGCTACAGAGAGGGATATGAAGGCTGCCATAGTTATTCTTTTTGAACAACACAAATTGCCTGGCTGTCCTGATGATCATCTGTCTCTAGATCTTTTAGTCATAGACCCTGAACAAGCATGCAGATCAGGTGTTTCTGACTTAAGTAGATTAGCTACATTCTAGTTTCAGGTATGCGATTCAGATACTACTGCAGCCAAAGAGATCAGCATGTCTGCCAGGCAACTGATATTATTTAAAAGGAAATAAATACGGCAGCCTCCATATCCCCGTGTACTTTAAAACATAACTATACACTGTAGTGCAAACTCAGGCTTTCCTCTTCCATCTAAAATAATGTTTACAGCATAAAATCTACTACCAGAAAAATAAAATTGGCAGCAGAACAGCATTCAAACAGTGTAAGGGCAAGTGCACACCAAAACCGCTATTGTAATCGCTGGCGTTTAGCGATTTGCAATAGCGAATTTGTGAAGCGATTTTTGAAAGAATGAGCATTTTTGCTTATTCATTCAAGCTGAGACTCTCTCCAAAGCATGCTACAAGCAGCGTGTTTGCCATTTTAGAAAAATCACAATGCTGCTGTGGGACTGGGAACCAAGCTCCCACAATAGCCACGTGCTTTTCAAAGCCCTGGTGTTCTGAAAAGCGCTCAGAAGCTCTTGGTGTGTACCAGCCCTAAAACTTAAAGTGGTCTGAAACTCTGACATAACATTAAAATAAAAACAAAAGTTTGCTTTCTTAAAACAGAAAGAATTTGCGATAATTCAGGTTGGAGTGAGCTTGAGATGTCTCCCAGTGCATCAAGCTAAACACACCTCCAGAACCGCTGGAACCGCTGGAACATTAAATAAAAATGTGTTTTCCTACTTTTTATTACTCATACAGTTTTCATATTTGCTTTTGTGCACAAGTAATATTGTCTGTCTACAAATTACAAGTTTCCAAAGTGTAGTTTATCTTGCCCTGAAAGCAGTCATTGCATTTTATTCAAGCTGCTTTTTATTATATATTAAAATCTTTTAGTGAGCTGTTCTGAACTGTGTGTATGCCTGAAGCAGAGAGCTTCCCAGAGAGCTCATTTTCAGTTGTTACATTGTGTTTACACACATGTAACAACATTAGAATGTAAACAATGATACTGTTACTGTATCTCTTGTCTGGATGTGGATTTGAAGCTGAATAGCAGAACAACGTGCTGTGTTTTACCATTTCAGTGATGTTCTGCTACAATTTTTTTTCTGGTTTAAAGTTGTAAGCTGTAAGTTTTAGAGCAAAGTAGAAATGCCGACTTTCCGATCACTTTAAGTTGCCCATACATCTAGCCATGCTTCCATATTTGCACCCCACGGAGTTGCCGCATATTGCACAGGGCGCGTGTGCTCAATTAGTGAACATTCCATAGGTTAAAGGACGATTTGCAAATATCACTAACGTTCAGTCAATTTTTGCACAGTACCCACTAATGTTGTAGACCACATGAGCAGATATTGCTCAGGGATAAAACCCATTGCTCATGGCCTCCACATTCCCCGGAGAATAACAGCCCGCATGCCTCAGAGACGATACAGTATGCTTGAGTGTGCATGAATGTATGCAACACTGCCAACATTGAGGTCATCAGCCAACAGAATGGCCATTGCACATTTGTTTGATAAATTATGTGTGTGGCTTGCACACTGGGAAGTGTGTGGCTGCAAGGCCAGCCTTAGGTTTCACAGCGCCCTGAGCAAAACCTGATTTTTGTGCCCCCCTTCATCCTCTTCACGCATGCGCGCGCACACACACACACAGGCCCATATGCAATTCACCTTTTCTCTTGAGTTACCTCCTAGGACAGCGGTTCCCAACCTTTTTGACACCAAATGCTCAGATCTCTACGTGACACGTCACATATGTATACTAGAAAAAATACTATCAATAACCATGAATGGATGCAAAGAGTGCATTATCCTGAATATACTTAAAAATAAAGGCTAGAACCTTTCAGGAATAGTAATAAAAACTATCAGTGGGACAGTAAGCATCCCCCCCCCCTTTTCATTTAGAAAGATAGCACAGCACCGTCAATTTGCACCACGCAGTGCGACCCCACCTCCCCCCCAAAAAGAAAACGCCCTCAGACTCAGTATAGGTAGGTAGCCAGGTATAGGTGCCCCCAGTATAGAATCTCATGTGTAGGTGCCCTCAATATAGGTAGCTAAGCATAGGTGCCCCCAGTATAGAAAGTCAGTTGTAGGTCTCCATCCCCCCATAGGTAGCCAGGCGTAGGTGCCTCCAGTATGGGTAGCTAGGTGTTGGTGCACTCAGTAAAGGTAGCCAGCTATAGGTGCCCCAGTATAGGAAATCAGGTATAGGTGCCCTCAGTATAGCTAACCAGCTATAGGCGCCCCCTTGGAAGCCGGCGCCTTAAGCGACCGCTCCGGTCAAAGGCCGGCTATGTGTGGCTGGCAAATAATAGGGAAACATGCACACACCTGCACTTATCACTCTTCAGAAGCACTCATTCTGGTTATTACTCCTGCTGGCACTGTTATTAGCCTGATGAAGTGGGCTCAGACCCACAAAATGCATTGCCCGTGCTAAATACATTTCATTGTCTTATGAGATTGTCATTACTAAGATAAGCCATCTCCTCTTTTTTTCATTTTACTTGATTTTAACTCAGTTGTATATATCCCTGGGAGCCCCTTACCTCCCTCGTGCTTAAATTAACCCCCACTCCCCTGGTTAGAGGGGTACAATTTGGCCTCTCACAGTGTTCGTCACAGTGAATATCATTTATTTTTCCTCAAGATAGCGACCGTATCCAGTCCAGGCTGGACACCTAAGTGGAGTTGGGTTATACATCTCCACCTGCTTCAAGTTGCCCCTCATGCATATTTATTGGACCATAAAACACACCTAGGTTTGTAGGACAAAATCAACTGCAAGTACAGGCCTTTATCACCTCTCCAGTGGGAGTCCTCCATCTGCTCTTCGGTACCAGGCTGGTGCAAGTGGAGCATTTACAGGTACTTCTGGCCGGCCAGTGTGGGGATCAGCAAAACTGCAGACAGCAGTCCCCTGACCCACATGGAGAAAGTGTCAGGCAGATGATTGGAAGAGTATAGCTGCTGTTGAGGGAAGGAGATGTCACCCCAGGTAATGTAATAAATCCAGTATTTGTGTAGGCAGGTATCTCAGAATAGCGTTCCACTTCTTGGCCGGTGCAGTACAGCAGATCAGACACTGCACCAGCATACTCCGACTCCTGTCACTTTCTGGTCCTGGCCATCTCAATGCATGATCCCAGCTGCTGCTTTAATGGAAACGTCCCCTCCTGGATTGGCCGCGGGCCCAGCAATACATGGGATTGGTGGAGACAGCACTTTTAGGTCCTGAGGTATCGGAGCCAATAGTAACAGAAATCATACTCTTCCAATAATCTGCTGTAAACTCTCTCTATGTGGGTCCCGAGTCACAGGATGCTGGAGCAGTTTCGCTGATCCCCACACTGGCCAACCAGGAGTACCTGTGGATGCTCCCCAGGTACTGCATTGAGGGCCTCTGGGGGTGGGTGTTTGCATATGCCACACATTTGGAACATTAGAGGCACTGACCCCCCCCCCCCCCCCCCCCACACGCACACACACACACACACACACACACACACAACCACCTTTGGGGAGAAAAAGTGTGTCTTATTGCCTGAAAAATACTGTAGCCAACCATGCCGGAGAAGGATATTTATTGTACAGCATTACACACATGTTTTAAAGATTCTAAAAACTACCTATTAGTACTCATATGAAGCAGTTCAAGTAATAAAAACAGTGGCTAAATAGGTACTTGTAAGTAAGAATGGTCATGTCTGCTCTTAATAAAATTTAGGAAAATTAATGCTGGACAGGGCTTTTGTTTATGTATAGTCAGGTAAATGTTCTATAAGTAGAGAGTAGGCATTTTCATATGTACAATTTTGCCTTAAAAAAATAAAATAAAAGGTATATATTGTACCCAGCTTCACACGACTAAGATGTTTTTTTTTTCCCCATAATGCATCACTTCCACACAGTTTGTAAACAAGAGAATCTTTTCTTTCAAGTGTTATGAAACTGAGCATTTCTTATTTGCTCTAAAAGATTCTTTACAGCAAAAAAAAAAAAAGACACTACCAGCAAAAAAATACACTGGTAGCAGAGGACAGCATTCAAACCACTTCCTCAAATGTGCCATTGCCAAACTTGAGGAAGTGATTACAATAGTAGCTGATAAGAAAACAAACAGGATGATATGAACACTGCTAGCAGCGTCTTAGCTGAAAGTGTCACACAGGAGAAGACACATTCTCACTGGATACATTGTAACATAAATACAGCAGTATTGCAATTCATTACAATGGCAGCTTTCAGAGCAGATAAACTGTACTTTGGGAACTTGTAATTTGTAAACAGACAATTATATTAAGTTAATAATGATAATTGAATGGGCAATAAAATGTAGGAAAACATGTTTTTACTGAATGTTGTGTCAGAGTTTAATCCCTCTTTAAGTCCCTGTAAATCCAAGCATAAATTGCTGAATTATCACACCCCTAAAGCCTATTAATTTTACAGAGCTGTGTAATCCTTTTTTTTAAAGCTGTTTGGCTTTCATCCGTGTAAGGCACTGATTTTTTTGTCTCTATTCTAAGCACTTGAGAGGTAGAATTGTAACAGAGCACAGCAAAGTCCCTGTTACCTGGAATTCAGGTAACCGGACATCTCAACTAACCAGCAGGGTATAATTGGGGCAACTTTTGGGTGCTTTTCAGTGATAACTCATCGAGTGTCCAGCCTTCCTGTCGCTCCTATCAGCTTTCCGGTGTCCATGCACAGCTCCTGGTGTGTCATATACGCACAGCCACAGAGGACCTTGGGAAGTCACTATGAGTGACAGGTAAGTTAGAAGATGTTGCTGGACACTAGCAAGAGGAGGGTAGGGGGGGGGGGGGGAGAAGGTAAATACTTTTTTGGCCAGTTGCTCAAGCAACCGGCAAACACATGTATCCCCCACCAGGCGATCACTGCCAGTGCCAGAAACCAGGGACTTTGCTGTACTCCATTCATGGAGAACCGGGAGAACTCACATTTTTTGTTTTGTTTTGTAGAAAGCTACAAGAAGCCAAACAAGAGCAAGAAGTCACCACCATATTTCATCACTTCAGATTATTGCAAGAACATTCCAATTCTTCTTGTATGTCCCTGGACAGCCAGGCATGCAGGGAGAAACACTGGATGAAAAGGTATAAACTATTAATGGTCTACAACCCACAATCTTGTCTCAAATAACATTAACTAAAGTGTTCTCAGAATTGGAATGTAACACAAATATGAATAGCTATTTTAGGGGGAGGTTTTTTTTTTAATTATTATCTTTGTCAGTTGACGGTCAGATGTTGCGCAGACTTGATAAAACTTTAGATAAATCAGGATGGACTTGCCTAACAAAAGCTAGCTAAATAAGGCTTTAAGGGATACCCGAAGTGACATGTGACATGATGATAGACATGTGTATGTACAGTGCCTAGCACACTATTAACTATGCTGTGTTCATTTTTGTCTTTCTCTACAGGAAAGAGTTAAATATCAGATATGTAAGTGGCTGACTCAGTCCTGACTCAGACAGGAAGTGACTACAGTGTGACCCTCACTGATAAGAAATTCCCCTGTTTACCTCTTTCTTGCTCTCAGAAGCAATTTTCTGCTAGGAAAGTGTTTTATAGTTGGAATTTCTTATCAGTGAGGGTCACACTGTAGTCACTTCAGGACTGAGTCAGCCACTTACATACCTGATATTTAACCCTTTCAGGCAGAGAAAGAAAAAAAAGTAACAGCATAATTTTTTGTGTACTAGGCACTGTACATACACATGTCTATCTCATGTCACATGTCACTTCGGGTATCCTTTAATTCTGCATTTATTTCGTCTTTTTGCTCACATCCATAAATTGCTTAGAGCAGAGTTCCCCAATCCTGTCCTCAAGGTCCACCAATAGTACATGTTTTGCAGGAAACCACAAACATGCACGGGTGAGGTCATTAGTGTCTCAGTAGAGCTGATTAACTACCTCTGTGGATTTTCACAAAACATGCAGTGTTGGTGGGCCTGAAGGACAGGGCTGGGGAACACTGGCTTAGGCTCTGTTCACTTCTAAAATCAAAATCGCCGATGGCAGCAATTTGAGTGTTTTTATTTTCCCCCCTCCCAGCGCTCCACTGCACACTACGATTTTGTGCAAAGCGTTAATGCAAGCGCTTTTGCAGAGTGATTCAGTTTTTTTCGCTTCCTGACGTCAATCAGGAAGTGAACTCTTTGACCCGGAAAACAATAAATACAATGTAATAATTGTCAAAACCGCAAACGCAATCGCCACATAAAGCGATTTTGTGAGCATTTAGCGCTCTTCCTTTACCTTCCATTAGACCAAAATTGCATCAAAAATGGTACAGGCACCGCTTAGGGAAGCGCAAAGCAGACGAAACACGCTGATATGAACTTTCTCAAAGAGATTCATTCCACAAGCGTTTTGTGGGCGATTTTCAAAATCAACTGTGCTTGAAAAACAGCCAAAAATGCCGTAGATGTGAACATGTTGTATGTGCTGTCCTTTAATTGGGACGCTAATATTGGAGATAGAGGAACACCTCACTTGGTCTAACGTAATGTGTAGTAAAAAGGTTATGGACCATAAAAGAAAGGACACAACATTCATATGACACTTTACAGTACTCCTGTCTATTGCTGTCCATAGTGCTGAGAACAGTGCTCCTGTATATTCCTGTCTATTTCTGTCCATGGTGCTGAATACAATGTTCCTGTCTATTGCTGTCCATGGTGGTGAATACAATGTTCCTGTCTATTGCTGTCCATGGTGCGGAATACGATGTTTCTGGCTATTGCTGTCCATGGTGCGGAATACGATGCTTCTGGCTATTGCTGTCCATGGTGCGGAATACGATGTTTCTGGCTATTGCTGTCCATGGTGCAGAATACAGTGTTCCTGTCCATGGTGCTGAATACCATGTTCCTGTCTATTCCTGTCTATGGTGCTAAATACAGTGTTCCTGTCTATTGCTGTCCATGGTGCTGAATATAATGTTCCTGTCTATTGCTGTCCATGGTGCTGAACACAGTGCCCCTGTCTTTTGCTGTCCATGGTGCTGAATACAATGTTCATGTCTATTGCTGTCCATGGTGCTGAATGCAATGTTCCAGTCTATTGCTGTCCACGGTTCCAATCTATTGCTGTGCACAGTGCTGAAAACAGTGTTCCACTTCAAGGTCTTGTTGTGAAATACTACATCAAATCACCCTCTTGCATGCTATATGTGAGAACATGAGACACGGCACTGAAGATAAGATCAGTGTGCTGTGTTATGGTGCACTGCAATATCGCGCTTTACACTTTAGTGTGACACAAGACTCTGCACCACTTAACACAACTGACCGGAAGCTAGCCCCAGATACCAATGTGGGTAGCAATTCATTGCAATGGACTGCCACTTGTGCTAATAATTGACTATGTTTCTTGTTTATCATTTCATCTTGCAAGATAAGTGCAGCACAGCACAAAAAGGAGAAAAAAAATAGCATGTATGTGTTTGCTTGATTAGTTTATCAAGGGAGGTGTTGGTTAATTAATCAGTATCCCCATATCTTATCAGCCCCCACAAAGGTCCAGGTTAAGCCCCTTCCTTCAAAATTCCAGTTCCTAAGGTGCTAAAATTAGTTGTTTACCCAGGTTTTAAGTTTGTCACTATTTATTCTTTGAAAGGAAAACAGAGTTGTAATACTAAAGTTGCACACAAGGTGGCAACATTTGACAACAAATAAAACTAGCTAATAATGCTTTCTGAATGGTTTTGTTTTTTTAAGCGGTGGTCGTTTTTGAGAAAATAGAAAGGATAAAAGTAAAAAGTAACAACAACATTTAGCAGTTCACTCCATACATGCTGGGACTCACAGTGGATAGGGCAGATCGATAACAAGGAATGTGTTCTTTCAGTAAATGTTTAATGAAGTGCGTGACAGACAGTGCTGGATCACAGGCAGCCAGACCCAAAGACACGACAACAAGAAAAAGGGGGATCCACAACTGTGTCTTCACGATCAATCTTTATTTAGGACATATCCTTAATACAGCCAGAACCTAGCAGCTGACATGTTTCGAAAGCGTAATGCGATGAACAAGCGCTGTTAGCGCGAAACGGACGTCCGCAGGGGGACACAGATCTGGCGCCCACTACATCCGCTTTGCATCTAAGGTCTGTATGCTATATTATTTTATCCATCCTTTCAATAAATAATCCCTTTTGCAGTGCTGGCTTTGCCTTGCCTCTCCCTTCATTACCAGTAAATAAAAAGCCTGGAGTGTAGCAAAATTCCGGTGAACTACTATACTTAATCCAACCAGAATAATTGCAAATAATTTCTGTTTTAAGGCAAACTTCTGTTTTACTCCTATCCAGCAAGTATATGTAGCTGCTAATTTATTAGGCACCTCTGACATCTGCTATTTATGCCAAACGCCGCTGTAGCCTGCTATTTTGTAGCCACTTAATAAAGTGGGCATTTGTAAGTGTTATGTTCACGGCACCAGCTATTTTTTTTTTTTTTTTTTTTTTTTTTTTAGAGCCTCCGGCACCAAAATTTCTTGTGGTACCCACTTTTTGAGGTTTTTATATGGACATCTCTGGCAGTGCCAAAAAATTGCCCTCTGTCTCTCGGACCAAAATTTGCAGCTTCGGTTGCAAAGCAACCTGTCATTATTAAGTCCCAAAGCAACCTGTCATTATTAAGTGGCAGTCTCACCAGAGGAGTAGCTAGGGATTATGGGGCCCCATAGCAGACTTTTGATGGGGCCATTGGACCTAGAGACTCTAGCAATGCCATCTGCCCCTACCCAATGGGATAAGAGTTAACTGGGCAATGTGCATTCCTATGCAAGTTACACTGCAAATAGACTATGAGCACCAAGGTAAAATCAGAGGGTAGAGAAACACAGGAAAATTAAAAGTTAACACATCAATTACCACTTGGACCCCTAACTCCAAGGCCCCATAGCCACTGCTATGGCTATTGCTACACACCTGAGTCTTACTAAAGTGTAATTCCATGTTCATTGACAACTAGCCCTAAGCAACACTACTCATTACTGTTTTTTCGTTTATTTTTGTATTTTTATTTTTACTTTGATAAAGTTTCACTCTACACTTGCAGGAAGTTGCATATGATTCATATTGTTTTTTAAGGAGTTTTGACCTGTAAGTACTACTAGGTGCATTTCTTATAGATCCACCCCTAATGAAGTAGACAAGACAAATAACACTTACATTACGCTTTTCTCCTGGGAGACTCAAAGCACCAGCGCTACAGCCACTAGGGTGTGCTTTATAGGCAGTGACAGTGATAGGGAGCCTAGCCCAAGGACTCCTTACTGAATAGGCACTGGCTTACTGAACAGAAAGAATGGAGATTCAAACCCAGGTCTCCTGTGTTACAGGCAGAGCCCTAAACCAGTACATTATCCAGCCACTTAAAGGGCAACTCCATTTTTACGCACATTTTAACAAACCGATTATCTAAGCCAGAGCAACAAAAAAAAAAATCAATCATTGGCCATGTAGAGGCATGACCACCAAGTAATCCTGCTTGAGAATGCCTGTTTTCTTCACAAAAAGTACATCTGGCACATTGACAATAAAATACAAGCTTAGTGTGATATACTCACGTCAAACTCATTGAGGGCGGCGGCCAGCTCTCCAATGCCTGTGTGACCCTGTTTCTCATCAGTGGGGGATGTGGCCTGGGCAGCGTTGGAGATCCCTGCAATAGCCTCCTGTACTTGTTTGAATACATAGTCCCGGTTGGCCCTTGTGGCTGCCACATCGGGATGGCGTAGGAAGGCCTGTGAGGCTGTGTATAGCATGGTGGCATTCTTCTTCAGAGCCCCTCGAGCAGCAGCCATTTCATCTCTGCAATGGGGGTCTTTCAGCTCCTGTGTGGAGAAGAACAGAGAACTTATTACACTTATTACGACACAAAAATGGAGGACACTCAAGAATATACAGTAAAAGACACTCAGGAAGGTCTGGGGTTTTCATAGAGGCAAAAGGGTCAATTACCCTAGGACCCCAGATCTTCTAGCCCCCTCAAAGTATCTCCTTCCCACCCAGCTATGCTGGACCATGGGTAAGAGCCTAATTTGGACTACTTGTTGCCCGAGTCAATATGCAGCCAAAGTTCAAAGCATAGAGTGTTTTGCTGCCTCCTGTGTCCTGCCTGGATAAGGCAAGACACCACTGTGTGTACACTCTGCACTTGTGAGAGAAAGGAGGAGGGAAATGATGGGGATCCCAAAAATGCTTTTGAGGGGACATAAGATGGACACCTGATATTGTGTGACGAGTGGGGTAGAATAAAGCCTGACAGCCAGCAATGGGGCCCTGCGGGTGGATTTGCGGAGGAAGTTGCCAGTGGGGGCCCCAAGTTACTTTTCCCCCCGAGGCCTCATAGCAGTTAGAACCGGCCCTGTACTCAGGAATACACAGTAAGAGACACTTGAAAATAAACAGTAAAACAGCAACTCAGGAATACACAACAAAATGCATTAAAAACGGTCATAGCTTGCTGGATTCTTATAAGGCAGGCATGCCAAGATGGTGAACTTTTGTGTAAAATGTGCCAGTGCCTCTGCCAAAGTGAAGATTGGACCACTCAGCACCACTGTCAGGCTGAAGGAGCCCTTCCAGCCATATGGACTTTGTCTGTGAGTATATCGGGAGGCAGGGGAGGTAGAGGCCGTTATACCATTTCCCATTCGCCCTTCACCCTGCCCTCCAGGTCAGTATGGAGGAGAAGAAAGCAGAAAGGTTATGACTGAATGAACAGGAGCACCAGAACAGATATCCGACGCTTAATGTGGATATTGCATGTCGAACTCTAAATGGGACAAACAGTGGTGCTGCAAAACTGTTGGTACTCTAATGTGGAAAGTAGCTTAGTTGGGGAAATAGAATGTGGGTAGCAACACTGTGGGAGCTCATTGCAAGGTTTAAGTAACCAACCGGTTTGGTACCGTGTGTAGTTAAAGATACTCCAGATTTGCGGCTGCCTAAGCCTGATGCGGCGTAGTTTTAACACCACCCAATTCCGAGCATGGGACCCAATAGTTCATCCACGCTGGCACAGATCTCTGCTGTCAAAATGCAGAAGAGCTCAGTAACTGTCAGGAGCAGTTTTCATTGGCTTCTGACCACAGTGATCAGGCAGCAAAAATAAATAAAAATAAAAAAAAATAAAAAAAAGCTCTGGTCCTTAACCACTTGAGGACCACAGTCTTTTCGCCCCTTAAGGACCAGAGCCTTTTTTTTCCATTCAGACCACTGCAGCTTTCACGGTTTATTGCTCGCTCATACAACCTACCACCTAAATGAATTTTACCTCCTTTTCTTGTCACTAATACAGCTTTCTTTTGGTGCTATTTGATTGCTGCTGCGAGTTTTAGTTTTTATTATATTCATCGAAAAAGACATGAATTTTGTCAAAAAAATAACTAACTTTCTGTGCTGACATTAAAATTTCCTATACATTTGAGCATGAAAGTTATTCTGCTACATGTCTTTGATAAAAAAAAAAAAACATTCAGTGTATATTTATTGGATTGGGTAAAAGTTATAGCGTTTACAAACTATGGTGCCGAAAGTGAATTTTCCCATTTTGAAGCATCTCTGACTTTTGTGACCACCTGTCATGTTTCATGAGGTGCTAAAATTCCAGGATAGTATAAATACCCCCCAAATTACCCCATTTTGGAAAGAAGACATCTCAAAGTATTCAGTGAGAGGCATGGTGAGTTCATAGAAGATCTTATTTTTTGTCACAAGTTAGCGGAAAATGACACTTTGTGACAAAAAAAAAAAAGTTTCCATTTCTTCTAATTTGCGACAAAAAAAAAAAATGAAATCTGCCACGGACTCACTATGCTCCTCTCTGAATACCTTGAAGGGTCTACTTTCCAAAATGGGGTCATTTGTAGGGTGTGTTCACTGTCCTGGCATTTTGGGGAGTGCCTAATTGTAAGCACCCCTGTAAAGCCTAAAGATGCTCATTGGACTTTGGGCCCCTTAGCGCAGTTAGGCTGCAAAGAAGTGCCACACATGTGGTATTGCGGTACTCAGGAGAAGTAGTATAATGTGTTTTGGGGTGTATTTTTACACATACCCATGCTGGGTGGGAGAAATATCTCCGTAAATGACAATTTTTTGATTTTTTTTTTTTTTTTTACACACAATTGTCTATTTACAGAGATATTTCTCCCACTCAGCATGGGTATGTGTAAAAATACACCCCAAAACACATTATACTACTTCTCCTGAGTACGGCGATACCACATGTGTGGCACTTTTTTGCACTCTAACTGCGCTAAGGGGCCCAAAGTCCAATGAATAGCTTTTAGAAAGAAGACACCCAAGGTATTCCGTTAGGAGGATGGTGAGTTCATAGAAGATTTTTTTTTTTTTGTCACAAGTTAGCGGAAATTGATTTTAATTGTTTTTTTTCACAAAGTGTCATTTTCCGTTAACTTGTGACAAAAAATAAAATCTTCTATGAACTCACCATACACCTAACAGAATACCTTGGGGTGTCTTCTTTCTAAAATGGGGTCACTTGTGGGGTTCCTATACTGCCCTGGCATTTTAGGGGCCCTAAACCGTGAGGAGTAGTCTTGAACCCAAATGTCTCAAAATGACCTGTGAAATCCTAAAGGTACTCATTGGACTTTGGGCCCCTTAGCACAGTTCGGCTGCAAAAAAAGTGTCACACATGTGGTATCGCCATACTCAGGAGAAGTAGTATAATGTGTTTTGTGGTGTATTTTTACATATAATCATGCTGGGTGGGAGAAATATCTCTGTAAATGACATTTGATTTTTTTTTACACATAATTGTCCATTTACAGAGAGATTTCTCCCACCCAGCATGGGTATGTGTAAAAATACACCACAAAACACATTATTCTACTTCTCCTGAGTACGGCGATACAACATGTGACACTTTTTTGCAGCCTAGGTGCGCTAAGGGGCCCAACGTCCTATTCACAGGTCATTTTGAGGCATTTGTTTTCTAGACTACTCCTCACGGTTTAGGGCCCCTAAAATGCCCGGGCAGTATAGGAACCCCACAAGTGACCCCATTTTAGAAAGAAGACACCCCAAGGTATTCCGTTAGGTGTATGGTGAGTTCATAGAAGATTTTATTTTTTGTCACAAGTTAGTGAAAAATGACACTTTGTGAAAAAAACAATAAAAATCAATTTCCGCTAACTTTTGACAAAAAATAAAATCTTCTATGAACTCGTCATACACCTAACAGAATACCTTGTGGTGTATTTTTTCTAAAATGGGGTCACTTGTGGGGTTCCGATACTGCCCTGGCATTTTACGGGCCCAAAACCGTGAGTAGTCTGGAAACCAAATTTCTCAAAATGACTGTTCAGGGGTATAAGCATCGGCAAATTTTGATGACAGGTGGTCTATGAGGGGGCAAATTTTGTGGAACCAGTCATAAGCAGGGTGGCCTCTTAAATGACAGATTGTATTGGGCCTGATCTGTTGGATAGGAGTGCTAGGGGGATGACAGGAGGTGATTGATGGGTGTCTCAGGGGGTGGTTAGAGGGGAAAATAGATGCAATCAATGCACTGGGGAGATGATCGGAAGGGGGTCTGAGGGGGATCTGAGGGTTTGGCAGAGTGATCAGGAGCCCACACGGGGCAAATTAGGGCCTGATCTGATGGGTAGGTGTGCTAGGGGGTGACAGGTGGTGATTGATGGTTGTCTTAAGGTGTGATTAGAGGGGGGGGATAGATGCAAGCAATGCACTGGCGAGGTGATCAGGGCTGGGGTCTAAGGGCATTCTGAGGGTGTGGGTGGGTGATTGGGTGCCCTAGGGGCAGATTAGGGACTAATCTGATGTGATAGGTGGTAATAGGGGGTGATGGATGGGTGATTGATGGGTAATTAGTGGGTGTTTAGAGGAGAGAACAGATGTAAACACTGCACTTGGGAGGTGATCTGATGTCAGATCTGCGGGCGATCTATTGGTGTGGGTGGGTGATCAGATTGCCCGCAAGGGGCAGGTTAGGGGCTGATTGATGGGTGGCAGTGACAGGGGCTGATTGATGGGTGGCAGTGCCAGGGGGTGATTGATGGGTGGCAGTGCCAGGGGGTGATTGATGGGTGGCAGTGACAGGGGGTGATTGATAGGTGATTGACAGGTGATCAGTGGGTTATCAGGGAGCATGTGAGTATCTCCTCACTAACTAGTTTCCAGAGACCAGCCTAACCACAATCTTCGCTCTTCACACAAACTTCTGTCCTTCTCTAGAATCACCTCCTCACATTCACATATACAAGAATTTCCATAAGCCTCACCCCTTCTCTGAAATTCTTTCCCAAATCACTTCTGTAACTCTCCCAGCTTTGAAATATTTACATGCTTTTTTTTTTTTTTTTTTTTGACAAGCACACGCTCTAACCTAGGCTATTTTCCTTCAACCTCCGTCCAATTTGTGGTCCTTACTAAATATATAACTTAAAAACACACTGCCTCTAGGTATACATATTGCATACTAACCACACCTCTTGTTTCCACCCTATCCCTTTAGAGATTGTAAGCTGGCAAGGGCAGGGCTTATTATAAATCAATAATGATATCTGTCTTAAACTTCAGACCCAGATTTTTAACTCTTAATACCTCATTTTCCCTCTGAGGCTTTCCCCATGTCCCTCCATTTCACTGTCCAGTTCTGGAACATACTCAAAGCTTATGTCTGCACTCCCATATGAGAGCAAGTGCAGCAACATTATGCAGATGCAAAAAGGCTCGTGCCTCGGCAGTATCAAGGAACCGCTGCATGGGCTTGGTGCAAAGAGCGCAACCAAGCTCCATTGGCAAACCCTTGGTTCTGGTGTCCCAGTGCTGGAACAGTGAGGAGGAGGGGGAGACTCTGGAGAATCCAGAGACTTTCCTCTACCAAAGTAAGCATATTACGCACTTTTTTTCCCTTAAAGAGGAACTCCAGTGAAAATAATGTAAAAAAAAGTGCTGCATTTTTACAATAATTCTGTGTAAATGATTTAGTCAGTGTTTGCCCATTGTAAAAGCTTTCCTCTGCCTGATTTATATTCTGATATTTATCACATGGTGACATTTTTACTGCTGGCAGGTGATGTCACTAGAAGTAGCTGCTGCTTGCTTTTTTGGCAGTTGGAAACAGCTGTAAACAGCTATTTCCCACAATGCAATGAAGTTCAAAGACAGGAAACTGCCAGGACCATTTTCCTCACAGTTTCCTGTGGGAGGGGTTTCACCACAATATCAGCCATACAGAGCCCGCTGATGATCTGCTTGTGAAAAGGAAAAGATTTCTTATTTAAGAGGGGGTATCAGCTACTGATTGGGATGAAGTTCAATTCTTGGTTACGGTTTCTCTTTAAGCTACACTTAGTTTACCTGCTGCCGTCTTGCTGCCACATAGTTGAGCTTGACCATTTCTTTGCCAAACTCCTTGAAGCGATGAGCCAGATCTTGTTCATTCGTAGCACATTTTACAGTTTCAAGAGCTTCTTCCACCTAAGGAAAAAGAAGGAAATATACATCATTACAATGTGAAGGCTTACTTCTATGGTATAGGATTTCAGTACATTTTGACAGCACTCATGTTACGAATTGCAGAAAGGAAACCTTTTCCTTTTGTTACCTTACAACTTGTCAAATAATAAGATATATAAAAGAAATTGTCTGTCAAATCATGCTTCCCCAGGATATACTTACCCGGGGCTTCCTCCAGCCCCTTGCAGCCAACATGTCCCACACAATATGTCCGCACGCAGCCGCCGGCTTGGGGTCTCCGCCGGTGCAGAGGCTGACCTCCTCTACTGCACCTGTGCGAGGGCCGCTGTCAATCAAGTCCTCGTTGTCCGCAGTGTACTGTGCAGGCGCAGTAGTTCTGCGCCTGCACAGTAGACTGTGGCCAACGTGGTCTTGACTGACAGCGGCGCTTGCACAGGCGCAGTAGAAGATGACCTCGAGGTCGGCCTTTTTCACTAGCGGGGACCCTGGGCCGGAGGCTGGGTAAAGAGCTGTTGGGTGGGACATGTCAGCTGCAAGGGGCTGGCGGAAACCCTGGGTAAGTATACCATGGGGCAGCATGATTTGGCTGATGACTCCTTTAAGACAAACAATGTTTATATATTGCTTTTATTCTGGCAGACTTAAAGCACTTGAGTTGCAGCCATTAGGGCATGCTCAGTAGGTACTAGCAGTGTTAGGGAGTCTAGATAGGTGCTGGCTTACTCAACAGGAAGAGCTGGGATTCAAACCCTGGTCTCTTGTGTCCGAGCCCTTAACCATTACACTACCCATCCACTTAAAGAACCTTTTCAAGCACATCTTAAACTGATTAAGCCAGAGCAAAAAAACTAACCACTGACCATGAAAGGGCATGGCCATAAATAAGCAATATGTCAGGAAGAAATCCTTGAGACATTACAATTAATGATTCATAAAGCCCCAACATTCCATGGCACTGTACAAAGTATGAAGCAACCATGGGTACATAATACAGACAATGGTACACCAATATACAAAACTGGTATAAAAAATACAGAACTGGTAATTACAGTAAAAAAAATAAAGGAATACTATCAATTGAATTTTTTTTTTAATACTCTATATTAGTGTACACATTACCACTAGTGCTAGGGGCACTTTATTTATTCACCCAGGTCTCTCTCCCTCTATTTCTGCTTAAAGTTCATTTCTCACACCGCTCACAAATATAGTTCACTGTGTCACTCACAACATGCAGGAAACATGAGGAGAAATCGGCTGATCTGAGGTGGTAACAGGTAACTTAATGAGCTGGAATATTGCTGGAATATAACTGCTATAACACTAGTCTGTGTTTACACTCAGACTGGTTGCCTGGCTACCTGCTTGTGATTATTCACTCCAGGCTGAATCCACTTTACAAGCTGCTGAGAGGGGCAGACCACTGTCTACAATTAGCATTATTAGTATCTTTATCAGTCAAGAGAAGCAGAGATAAGAAACACACATTGCTAGAGTCTTTAACCCCTTACCACCATATCAATAAGATTCTTTCAGCAAGGTGATAATTAAACTATAAACTGAGGAGTTGATAGCAACTCCCCTGTGCGGAGACATGGTCTAGCCCTCTGGGAGCCATACATTTTGTATCTAAAACTGACGGAGGATTTTACAGCTGAGAGGAACAGCTGTGTTAGGAATCAAATTGCTCCTAGTACATGTCCTAATGTGTGCTACAACATACAGCATTTAAAAATAAATGCATAGATCGATAGTATTCCTTTAACACGATGAGCAAAAATGTGTAAAAAATTCCAAGGACACTAAAGTCCTGTGCTTGTGCACAAGAGGTGGGGCAGTATACAATATTCATAACTACAGGCAGTGTGTTTAGGTTGTCTAGTATGAAGTGTAACTTGGCCAGAGGTCAAAGAGGGAATGGCCTAAGGAAGAGTGTATGCTTGTCGGAAAAAGTGAGTTTTTAGGGAGCATTTAAAGTTATCAAAGGTTGGAGAGTGACGGATGTGTTGTGGAACCGGATTCAAGAGGAGGGGTGAAGCTCGTGAGAAATCTTGTATACGTGAATGCGAGGAAGTGATTCTAGAGAAGGAAAAAAAGGAGCTCATGTGCAGATCTGGGATTGTGGTTGGGTTGGTATCTGGAAATCAGCGAGGAGATGTACGGGGAGAGAAATTGTGGACAGCTTTGTAGGTTAGGGTTAAGAGTTTGAAATGGATCCTCTGGTTAATTGGTAGCCAATGAAGAGTTTAACAGAGGAGCAGCAAAGGAATGAGACAAGCAGCTGAGTTCAGTACAGACTGGAGCGGCGCCACTCTGTTAGTTAATAGTTCACAAAGTAGTATGCTACAATAGTCCAGGCGAGATATTATAAGAGCATGCATTAACAATTTAGTTGTGTCCAGTGTGAGAAAAGGTCAGATGTGAGATGTGTTTTTAAGTTGGAGATAACAGGAGCTGGTTAGGGAGAGAATGTGAGGAATAAAAGAAAGAGGAGTAAAATCTGAGCACCTGCTTCACTATCATTTTTCATGTATTTGGTAAAATGTACAACTTAAAGAGGAACTGCAGTGCCAATAATGTAAAAAAAAGTGCTTCATTTTTACAATAATTATGTATAAATGATTTAGTCAGTGGTTGCCCATTGTAAAATCTTTTAAAATCCCAATTTACATTCTGACATTTACCACATGGTGACATTTTTACTGCTGGCAGGTGATTTAGCTGCTGCTTGCTTTTTTGGCAGTTGGAAACAACTGTAAACAGCTATTTCCGACAATGCAACAAGGTTCACAGACAGGAAACTGCCAGAAGTACCATGGTTCTCAGAGTTTCTTGTGGGAGAGGTTTCACCACAATATCAGCCATACAGCGCCCCCTGATGATCAGTTTTAGAAAATAAATAGATTTCTCACGTAAAAGGGGGTATCAGCTACTGATTAGGATGAAGTTAAATTCTTGATCATGGTTTCTCTTTAAGGCCCCTTTTACACTTAATCATGGCACAGTTCCAACTATGTGTTTTAACTGAAAGCTTTTTCATAATGCACTGCTATGGAAAAAAACATGTGCCAACGTGTACCAATGCACAATAACCCAGACCAACACACACACTAACCCATTCCAATGCATTAAGTATAAAAGGGCCCTAAGATCTCCGATTTCAAATACATAGAGAGAGAGGTCTGACAGGTCCTCTTGCTGGCTGGCTAGGAGTAGCTGCCCTAAGTTTTTATATTACATCTCAGTATTCTCAGACAGTATTTTTAGACTCTTAATTTGTACTCGGACTTTCTGTCTGACAAGGCAAGCACTTGGCCCCCAATAACCTGGAGTTCATGTTCTCTGTTCTACTCTTCACAGAAGCACAGACATTTTCGCTTAATACAGAGAATGCAGTGTGTGATTTCCTTCTCTGAAGCTTCTGGCTCCCTGCTGTATTGTCCAAAGATTCATCTCTTGTAATAGATCTTAGTCTTTAATCTACAACTTGTGTCTGGCTGGTCTCTCATGAAACTATCAGTACAAGCAGAGTTATTCTCCATGCTTTACAAAATGCTATACAAGACGTAGAGGACTAAAAGGCCCTTACTCAATTCACGTATTCTAAGTTTACACCTGGGAGATAACGTTACATCTTCTGTTTAAAATAACTTTTCAGCAATTCTCAATTGAAACAACGTACCCAAAAAATAATGTGCAACAAATACTGTTAACATTTCTCAGAGTACCGTATTTTTCGGCCTGTAACACGCACTGTTTCTCCCCCAAAAATGAGGTGAAAGAGATCCTGTGTCTTTTTTGCCAAATACAGGGAGTCCACAATTTACAAACGCTCGCCGATATGAACCACCAACCTGCCTGCTTTTGTGGGAAATAGCTGTTTACAGCTGTTTCCAACTGCCAAAAACCATGCAGCAGCTACATCACCTGCCAACAGTAAAATGTTCACTGGAGTTCCTCTTTAAGTATGTGTACCAGCTCTGAGGTACTGAAACAGTTGTTTATTATTGAATTACACTGCCTTTGTGGCCCGCTGTCCAATCATTGAGCATGCTTCCCAAATAGCTATTGACTGACGCTGAGTCACTGACTTCCTTTCATGAGTTATGATCCTGTACACTAAATGTGCCCAGCATCATCAACACCACAAGTGCATATTCCGTCACACACAGCAGCTACTTAGCAGAAACCACAACAAAGTTTTTCTACCAGAGCCTGAAGGGAGAGGAAGTTCCACAAGGGTCTTTGTAAAATGTTTTAGGTCCAACATTTCTATGTCACAAAAGCAGAACTAGGGTCAGGCTGTAGTTCAGGCAGTTGTCAACAGGGAAATAAAGAGATTCACAAAAGAATTATAAACTATATAGGAACCTATGACCTATGGTGAAAAAGTACGAACAGTGAATCCAGCGCAGGAGACTTGGGCGCAGCAGTGAGTAACGTCGGCGTCGCCAGAAGTCGGAGCTGAAGTTACTTTTAAAACAATAATTTGGCTTCCAGCAATTGCTGGAAGCCAAATTATTTGATTCCTCACCATCCATGGCGGCCTGGAGGGGGAATAGTATTTAATACGGCCGGGACTTGTGCGGCAGCAGGATCAGCCATATACCGGCTGTATCCTGCGCCCAAGTCTCCCGCGCCAATTCCCCTCGTACGTGAAAAAGTAATATCAAAAATATTCTCTTGTTTGCCGATGGCTTAAACAGCATTTTATTTTTATGATACAGTGTGAAAATATCACTTGGACGAAAACTTGGGGCCTATGTGCCAGATCCAATTCACTTTATATCAGTTTTCTCCTAGGAGATAATTCTTCATCTTCTAGTACTAGTGTAACAAAGAAAGTTATTGTAGTACTAGTGTAACAAAGAAAGTTATTGTAGTACTAGTATAACAAAGAAAGAAAGTACAGGTAAATCATAAGCCTTCTGAATCAGTCCCCAAAAAATAGCAATAGTACAAAAGGAAAAGTTAGCAAAACAACAACAACATTCATCATCATCATCATCCTTTTTCAAATGGGCGCACATTACGAGCGTTTACATATAATCAATAATACTATGAAAACTAGAAAATCAAAGTGGTATCTACCAATATTATTTTCTGATTGTATCCATACTTGTCCTCATTTATCATGATAGGTATTATTTATGTACAGCTATAGAAGAATTAAGCAGCTCCCCATTTAAAGAGAAACTCCAACCAAGAATTGAACTTTATCCCAATCAGTAGCTGATACCCCCTTTTACATGAGAAATAGAATGATTTTCACAAACAGACCATCAGGGGGCGCTGTGTGACTGATTTTGTGCTGAAACCACTCCCACTAGAGGCTCTGAATACCGCGGTACTCCTGGCAACTGTAACAATGTTCACACACAGGAAATGGCTGTTTACAACTGTCTAACAGCCAGAACAGCTAGAAACAGATACATAACATGCCCACAGTAACAATGTCACCATGTAATAAATGTCAGAATGTGAATCTGGGAGAGGAAAGATTTTACAATGGGCAAACACTGACTAAATCATTTATACATAATTATGGTAAAAATGAAGCACTTTTTTTATTACATTATTTTCACTGGAGTTCCTCTTTAAATACAATATATTTGGTTTCTAAAACAGTCTGAGGGCTGGTGCACACCAGAGCGGTTCTGAAAAGTTTTTTACAATGCTTGCAGGGGGAAAACCGCTTGGCTAATGAAAGTGAATGGGATGGTGCACACCAGAGCGGTTCCTTTTTTCCACAAACGTAAACTCGGAGGCTGCAACATTTTTTGGATTTCTGAGGCGTTTCTGCCTCAATGTTAAAGTATAGGAAGGTGGAAAACCGCTCCAAAAAACGCTAGGCATGTGTAGAAAACATGCCTAGAATCGATCTGAAATCTGCCTCAAAAACTTGTAGCGTTTTGCAGATCTACTAGAGGTTTTTGGTGTGCACTGGGCCTGAGTCTTTGATTAAAAAGGAAATTATTTGGCTCCGTTTGGTTTGCCTGTGAAAACACATTTGAATTGCTGTATAATATTCAGCCACAAGATGGCAGGAGTGTTCTTCTCACCGTTTAATTTTTCTGATAGTCCCATTTTTTTCTGAGTTGAACATGATTAGAGATTTACAACACAAGTTTTTCTGTAATCGGCGATGACAAAATCCAAATTTCAGTAAAATACATGTGTCATTCTTAATGCCAGAATGCAAATACGGTGTGCAAAACAACTGTTTATGAATTGAAGTCCTTTTTTTTCTCAGATGCATGAAATGTTAGAACCGGAAAAAGGACAGCCAAAAGACATTGATTGAAGGACATGAGAGCCATAGTGCTCTGATCCCTGCTTGTCTTGCCAGTTGACGCCCAATCTTATGCCAATAATGTAGTTCTTTGCCATGCTATTTTTATTTTTATTAGGGGGGGGGGGCAGTGGATTAGCTCAAAAATATTATACCAAACTGGTATTTAAGAGGCTGTTACAGCAAACCTAAAGTGACATGTGACATGTGTTAAGATCAACTTATATACATATAGTCCTAGCCCAACTAAACAAACACAGAACATTTAGATCGCGCTTTTCTCCTGGCGGACTCAAAGCGCCAGAGCTGCAGCCACCAGGACGCGCTCTATAGGCAGTAGCAATGCTAGGGAGCCTTGCCCAAGGTCCCCTACTGAATAGGTGCTGGGTTAGCCAAGATTTGAACCCAGGTCGCCTGCATCAGAGGCAGAGCCCTTACCCATTACACTATCCAGCCACTGCATTACTATATTACGAGTCCCTTTCTGTTTTTATTTTTTATTTTAAAAACATTTTTCTTTGAGTTGAGTTTTTAAAATCCATTTTCTCAACTAGGTCTTTTTATAAAATATAGCAAAACAAGACGGCACAAAATGTCACAAAATTCCACAATTACATAATTGCGATTCTGGCTTATGGTTAGCAACAAAATTAATTTTATTTTTCTGAAATAATTACGATATGAAATTATGCAATTATGATTTTCGGATTTATTCCCCTTAAAGGGAACCTAAACAGAAGGATATGGATATTTCCTTTTAACCTCCCTAGCGGTAACCCCGTGCTGGACACGGGGTAAGCCGCCGCGGAGGATTCCTCAGGCCGTGCTGGGCCGATTTGCATATTTTTTTTTCAAACACACAGCTAGCACTTGGCTAGCTGCATGTTTGTTGCGATAGCCGCCGCCGATGCGCCGCTACCTACCGCAATACAGCCCCCCCCCCCCCCGCACACCCCTTGCACCGCCAGGCTGCGCTATGGGGTGGATCAGGATTCCCTTTGACGTCACGACGTTGATGACGTCACTCCGTTCGTCACCACGGCGACGGGGGAAGCCCTCAAGGAAATTCCGTTCAGAACGGGATTTCCTTATGGGCAAGCGGCGCCGGCGGCGATCGGTGAGTACGGGGGGATGCAGCTGGGAGGGGGGAAGCATGTAGCTGCGCAGCCGCACAAATCATACCGCCAGGGAGGTTAAACAATAACAGTTGCCTGTCAGTCCAGCAGATCTCTTTGGGTGCAGTAGTAGCTGAATCACACACTTGAAACAAGCATGCAGCTAATCCAGTCTGACTTCAGTCAGAGCACCTGATCTGCATGCTTGTTCAGGGGCTGTGGATGAAAGCATAAGAGACACAGGATCAGCAGGTGAGTCAGTAAACTGGTATTATTTTAAAAAGAAAAATCCATATCCTTCTCAGTTTAGGTTCCCTTTAACATACATAGCAAGTCTTAATGACTATAGCATGTATGGGGCTTTGCTATTAACTGCAATCATGCAAAATTATGAAAGTATTACGTAAAATTAATAGGATTTTCAAATAATTATGTATGGCTGTTATTGCAAATTTCTACACAAAATGTTGTGTAATCCTAATTAGCAGATTAAGATCATCACTATTAGGGAAGGCCATGGCATGCTAATTATTTTGTATTGATGAATATTTTATGGAGCTGCTGCATTGCATTTCACTGGTCCATTTCCAAGCTGCATACATTTGCATTCAATTCACTGGAATTATTCATATATACCCAAATATAACATTGATCCAAGTATACCCAGAGGTTTTTTTTTTCCCTTCAGACTCCAGAAAGTGGACTAGATTTTAAACCTAGGGTAGAAACTCGGGTGCAAATATACAATTTACTTTTTCTCCTGAGTGATCTCCTAGGAGACAGTTTTCATCTCCTCTTTACAGTAACTTTTCAGCATGTTACAAATTGAAAAAGTAACAAAAAGTTGGTGACAAAGTACTGATTAAAATTATTTTGCTGGTGCTGGTGGTTTAAAAAGGCAGTTTATGACAAGGACCAATATGCAATTCACTTTTTCTCCTGAGGTTTTCCTAGGTGATATTTTCAGCCACAAGCAAGCAACCAAGAAAATACTAAAAATACATTGAATAGTACCTTTTCACCAACTTTTGGGTACATTTCTATTTGTATAATGCTGAAAATTTAGTTTAAAGAGACTCTGAAGCGAGAATAAATCTCGCTTCAGAGCTCATAGTTAGCAGGGGCATGTGTGCCCCTGCTAAACCGCTGCTATCGCGCCGCCAAACGGGGGTCCCTGATCCCCAAAACCCACCTCCGCAAGACTTGGTCGTAGACTTGGTCGTTCCTGGGGGCAGGGCTAACGGCTGCAGCCCTGCCTCCAGTCACGTCTATCAGCGGCGCATCGCCGCCTCTCCCCCGCCCCTCTCAGTGAAGGAAGACTGAGAGGGGCAGGGGAGAGGCGGAGATACTCGCTGACAAACGCGAGTGGGGCAGGGCTGCGGCGGTTAGCCCTGCCCCAACCAGGAAGCACTCCCCCGCTGCACCGGGGGATTTGGGGGTGAAGGGACCTCCGTTAAGCCGCGGGATAGCGGCGGTTTAGCAGGGGCACACATGCCCCTGCTATCTATGAGGTCTGAAGCGAGATTTATTCTCCCTTCAGACTCTCTTTAAGGCTACTTTCCCACCAAGACGTTGCGTTTTAGGGGCACGTTATGGTCGCATAACGTGCCCCTAACACAACGCATGGTGGTGTTGAAGTTGGATGTCAGATTGAGCTGCGTTATGCAGCTCTCAAAGCAGCCGCTCCAGGTTAGTGATAGGAAGTCCGGATCTTTTTAAGGATTCGGATAATTAGAATCGGATCATTGAAAAAATCCGGATCTTTGAACCGAATCATTTGAATCATTTTACTAGGGAAGCAGACTGGGTGAAATGACTAGCAGGACAGGACTTTCCCTGCAGTGTACATTCTGTATGTTCCGGTTTCTTCCAGACAGACATCCACTGTGAACCGAATCTTTCATTGTGATGATCCGGATGATTTGACTCACAAAAAAGATCCGGATCAAGTGAACGATTCGTTCATGATCCGGACAACACTACAATCCTACCAGGAGTCTCTACAGTGCAGTGAATATTAATTAGCCATGTGGCTGGCCGCGGAGGAGGAGGGGAGACCTCCTCCTCCAACATTACTGAGCATATGCAAACAGTCTAATGTGGCTTAGCCCAGTATAACGTACAGCATGCAGCACTTTGTTTAAACGTGTTGCGTTACTATGCAACGAAACGTGGGCACTGTGAACAGCACATTGATTTTACAGTGCTGTGAGTTAGGCTGCGTTACTGGCTGCTGTAACGTGGGACTTTAACGTCCCATTGTGAAACCAGCCTTAATAGAAGATGCACATTATCTCCTGGTAGAGAACTAAACAAAAATAATATAAATGTATGGGCCAAGGTGTCAAAATATCACCTAGGAGAAAACTTGTGAATTGCATATGGGCCCTGCGCCTTTATTCAATTCACTTTTTCTCCTAAGTTTTCTCCTAGGTGATAACTTTTCATGTTCTGTATAAAAAAAAAAAAAAAAAAAAAAAAAAAAAAAAAACTTTTCAGCATTTTGCAATTGAAAAAGTACCAAAAAGTGAGTGGTAAAGTACTGTCAAAATTATTTTGAGTGTTTTCTTGCTTGTTGTCACTTGCATGCCTTAAAATAAACTCCTTTAGGCAGAAAAATAATAATAATAATAATAAAACAAAAACCTAAAAACAGCCTGTTTGATCTGTTTTGCTATGTACACACTATACACACACTACACACACACACACACTACACACACACACACACTACACACACACACACACACACACACACACACACACACTACACACACACACACACTACACACACACACACACTACACACACACTACACACACACTACACACACACTACACACACACTACACACACACTACACACACACTACACACACACTACACACACTACACACACTACACACACTACACACACTACACACACTACACACACTACACACACTACACACACACTACACACACACTACACACACTACACACACTACACACACTACACACACTACACACACACTACACACACACTACACACACACCACACACACCACACACACCACACACACCACACACACCACACACACCACACACACCACACACACCACACACACCACACACAACACACACACCACACACACCACACACACCACACACACACACACACACCACACACACACACACACTTAGGGTGCACATGAACAGGAGTCAATTGGAACATGGTAAACGCATCACAACTTAACCATTTAGGGACCCCAGGCTTGCTTACAATTCAGTGCTCTGCTGTTTTCAAAAGCTCGCTGCAGGTCCATACAACTTAGCAGCCAAATGAATCTTTTTGCCCACCAACAGAGCTTTAGCATTGTATCCATTAGGATCTGGTCCGTTAGGATCCGCGAACGGACTGTTTTTTTTTTTTCCTGCAAGTGTGAACTGGACCTAACCGAAAATAGGTCTTAGGGCTGGAACCCACAGGAGCGCTTTTGGCAGCGTTTTGGCAGCACTGCGATACGCTAGCAGTTTGCCAAAACGCTGGGCTAATGTTAATGGATGGGGCAACTTCCACAGGAGCGTTTGCGTTTCTCAGAAACGCAAACGCAGGACATGCAGCATTTTGGGAGCGTTAGCGCTTCAATGTAAAGTATTGAACCGCTAGCGGAAACGCTCAGCAAAACCTAAACTGAGCGGTTTTGCTAGCGTTTTGCGGTTCAGCACACTGTAACAAAATGAAAAATAATTCACAGGACCAATCAGGATAAAAACGCAAAACGCAAAACGCTAGGCACCCGCTGGGGAAAAAAATACAATGTTGCAAAACACGACCAAAAACGCGCATGAATCCGCTTGCAAACCGCTCAGACAAAACGCTAGCGGTTGCGTTTTGCGTTTGCGGTTTTCAGTGGGTTCCAGGCCTTATGCCAGATTTTTTTTTAAGCAGAAATTCACTGAATGGGTTAAACATGAGATTTTAGTGTTGGATTTAACTAGGAATCTGCATCCGTTCTTATCTTTAGTTACAAATGTATCTTTATTTGGAATACAAATAGACCTTTGAAAAGCCTGCCAGGGAAGCCCTCTTTGTTCTCTCAGAGCAGTGTTTGTTTGTTACATTGTAGATAGATACATATGTAACTAAACAAGCAAGCACGGAGGAGGATTTCTAGCTAAATGCAGCACTAAAATGTCATGTTTAATCCATTCAGTGAATTTCTGCGGAAAAAAAAATCTGGCATAATAGTTTATAAGCTGTAAGCAATCTTTTAAAGCAAAGTTGAAATGCTGGGTGTTAGACCACTTTAAAGGAACACTATTGATTAACATGTTTTTTCAGTTGAGATAGGAATAGTTTGGGAAGTGCTGTTAAGTACGGGTGTAGACATTTCAATGCTCATCTCTTTGATTACTTTTATCAAATTCCTTTCACACTTCACTGATGCCAAAATCTGACGACCCAGTGAGCCATGAGGGGAGGGGGCATCCCTCACACTACATCTGTAAACCCTGTGTGTGTGAGAAAGATCTCACTGCAGCTGATGCGTCTCAGAGCTCCCTGCAGAAAGCAGCGGGCATGTATGTTATGTGCAACATAAACATTTGTAATTGTGTTTGAAACCTGACACCAGAGGCATTTCATATATCTCTGCTTCAATATTACACTGTTCTTTGCATGTCAGACTGCAGAGATTCACCTTTGCAAATGAGACATTCCAACCAAACTGAAATCTGCACACAACGAATTACAGCTTTTGCCTCTGATTTTTAACATGAAAAGTAGGAAAATGTTTACACAGCTACATAGACATTATTTGTACATTGTCATTTTAGAACACTTTGGGCTTGATTCATTAACCAGTGACTCACTAACTGACTAACTCAGTTAGCACGTGTTAAGACTTTTCACGTGCAAACTAGGATACTAAGTAGTTTGCACGGGCAAAGCTGTTACTGTTCGCATGCTATTCTAGCGGGCACACCACGTAACTTGGTGCATGCGAATGGGGCTACGCCATATGCTCCGTTCGCGTGCAAAATCAGCTGCTTCACATGTAAAGTATGCCTATCAAGCTACTTAGCAGGCGAAGCGGGTGATTTTGCACGCAAAGCGCTGCGCGCAAAACTTTACACTCGCTGCGCTAAACTTTACGCACGCATACTCTTACATGCATATTGGTGTGTGAAGAGGCAGTTTGCATGTGCTAAGGGGCTTTTCACTGGCGGTCTAACACTTAGCATGCTTTTATGAATCAAGCCCTTAGTGTTCCTTTAAGATAATACTGTACATGTGAAAAGTTTTTCTTAAAGAGGAACTCCAGCCTAAACATACTGTCATTAAGTTACATTAGTTATGTTAATTAAAATAGATAGGTAATATAATCTCTTAACCACCCTGCTTTAAAAGAACAGGCAAATGTTTGTTTTCATGACGGCAGCCATCTTTTTGGTTGAAAGGAGGTGACAGGGAGCATGAGATAGTTCCAACTGCCCTATGTCCTGAGCACCTCTCCCAGTTGCTAGGCAACGTGAACAACAACATAGGAAATCCCTTCATTCTCTGCACAGCATCAGGGAAAAAAAGCCTGGGCATTTTTTCTTTGATGGGTGGAGCTTAGGTAAAAATGCAGCTAAAAATGATGCTTTGGTAAGAAAAAACAAAGTTCAGATGCTGTGAAACTGTTAAAGAAACACCAAGCCTTTTCAGTGCTGCTGAGTAGATTTTTAGTCCGGAGGTTCACTTTAAACCATTTAACCCTGTTTTGGTAAGTAAATAAAACATTACATAAACAGCTAAAAAAAAAAAAAAAAAAAAACCCACACACAAGACCAAAAGACGTTCAGCTGAGTTGGATAGATGGGGAAACTGGATTGTCTCCAATGTACGGAGGCTAATAATGGATGTGCATTATATTATAATAGGCTCAGATGAATAAAATACGAGTTTGCCTTGAAATAGAAGTTTTGCTAGCATCAGAGTAAAGCGTAATAAATCACACGCCAGCTTACATTACACCTGTCACCGCTGTAATAAAGGCGATCTCTTCTGGACGGAGGGCATATGTACTACCAAGAAAAATAATACAGAAGTAACAAGGCTCGATTATCCCTGGAGGAAAGCCTCGGCCTCCTTGTGCAATCCCTCCGTCATAAAAGATTCATTCTCCTCTTCCAAAGACAAAGGAATGTGTGCTGAATTCTGCCTACCAGGGCTTCCCGCTCCGAAAATAACTCCAAAACGCATCTGATGCATTATAAAAGGTTACTAAATATTAACCAGATGCAAAACACTTGTCATAATGTGAAACATAAAGGGATAGAAGAGGCAGAACCCCATTTCTCTAAAACCATAAAGGTTGGTATAGTCAACTGACCGCAAATGCTGAAAATATTTTTTATTGGACAAGGGGGGGTTATTTGTGTTGGCTCTATACAAGCGCCAACACTCCACACAGTTCTATTTAAAAGGTGTTTTTGTTGTATTGACCTGAAGAAGTGGGAGGAGTCCAGTGAAACACGTTGTCAACAACTATTTTTTGAATATTAAAGGGACTTAGAGCTGAAAAAATAAAAAGATTTTATACATACTTGGGGCTTCCTCCATTCGCCCGGATCGCTCTCACGCCACCATTCTTCGATGTCCGCTGCTTCGGGAACCAGGTCCCGTCACTTATGTCATCACGGTCAGTCTATGCAGGAGAAGTGCAACCTCTACGTATTTCTGCAGCGGCTGCTGGAGAGATATGCAAACAGCGCGCTTCTCTTATGTTACAGTGGCTCCTACTGACGGAAGTGTGGGGACCCGGTATCGGAGCTGCAGATGTCGGAGGTAACAATGTGGCTCATTACAAAAAAAATCCTTTTTTTTTCTTAAAAATCCTACTTCTTTTTACATTTCAATGTCTGTTGGAGGATTTTATTAACCTACTTCTAGGCCTGCTGTTCTCAGAAAGAGCTGGCAGGTAGGATTGCTCATTGCTGTGATTAGCAGCAGCAATGAGTAAACAAAAGCTTTCATCAGTGAGTGTGTGTGTGTGCGTGTGCATGTGTGTGTGTGTGCGCATGTGTGTGTGCGCGCGTGTGCGTGTGTGCGCGCGCGTGCGTGCGTGCGTGTGTGTGTGTGTGTGTGCGTGTGTGTGCGCGTGTGCATGTGTGTGTGTGTGCATGTGTGTGTGTGTGTGCATGTGTGTGTGTGTGTGTGCATGTGTGTGTGTGTGTGTGCATGTGTGTGCATGTGTGTGCGTGTGTGCGTGTGTGCGTGTGTGCGTGTGTGCGTGTGTGCGTGTGTGCGTGCGTGTGTGCGTGCGTGTGTGCGTGTGTGTGTGCGTGTGTGTGTGCGTGTGTGCGTGTGTGCGTGCGTGTGCGTGCGTGTGCGTGCGTGTGTGTGTGTAGGGGGGAGGGGAATATAGGATCATGTACTTTAAACAGTTTAGAGAAGTCACAATTGATTACCTTCACACCTGCCCCTGGATAAATAAGGGCAGGGAGAAGGGGAAAGGGGGAAAGGGTGGTGCCTACAACTATTAGAATTCAGGACAAGCTGCAGAAAAAAAGCGGCTTGGAACCGTTTAAGATAGTTTTAAAGGAAGCCAGCAGTTATAACTTCCATATTTCATTAGCTTTCAGAATTCAACTTATTTTGGGTTTAGTTGCCCTTCGATTTTAATTGTGATCTTATGATGTCTGAACTTCCTTCCACAATTCCATCACAAATAAACAGGAGCAACAAATATGCATCACATGACATCCTGCTTCCTCCTTTGTTCGTGCGTCAGGTGCCTGGCACGCATTAACAACATGCGTGCGGGCTTCAGGCAGATTTTGTGGATGGATGGGAGGAGCTTGTGGCAGTGCGCATGCACGTTGCTAACATGCCCATGTTACGGGGGTGTGGCTGTCCAGCACTGCAGGGGGGGTCGTGGCCATGTGCCCAAGATCGTAGGCGCATGTGCAGTCAGTTGCCTAGCACCCAATATGAAATGGACGGGCTTTTTTTTTTTACCAGTTGGTCATAACAGTACAGTGAATGGAATAGAGCTGACATTTCGTGCTATCTTGGCGATGCATAGTGTAAGCATGTCATGATTTTGTACAGTTTATTTTATTCTAGCTACTCAACAATTTTCCAGCTGAGATGTTTATTCTATCTTCTGTTTTATCAGGTGAATCATGGCCAAGATCTCCTCTCCAGCTTTCACTGCTTACAGTCCTCACTTTACAGGCGCGATTGCGAAGGTGAGAAAATAAAACCAAGATGAAAGCCTCTCCTTGTGGATTATATTTGCATCTCAATTCATAAAATGTCACAGAGTCGGCTAGGTTGACTTGCTTGCGGTAATTGCGAAATGTGCTTGATTTGTAATTATGAATAAAGCTCATTTGCTGGTGCTTCTCTGGTGAACCACAGTAAATTAAAAAAAAAAAAAAAAAAAAAAAAAGATATGACACTACCGTTTAGATGCATAGGAGAGAAATCATGGAACGCTTGAGCGTGACACAAGTGAGGGAAGATGATGAAATTCCCAGGGGAAATCTGAGATTATGAGACATGGGGTCTAATTGAGAAATTGGCTGAACTACTTTGTATCTATTTTTTCTACTGTTCCTTTAGAGACTTTAGGACAGCTGGATTATTGATAGGTTCCACTAACTAGACTTTACATTACACATAACAAAGCTTTGACCAAGTATGTGGCATATTCAGAGTTGGATCATCCAGAAGGCAACTTAGGCAGGGGATTAGGTCCTAGCAAGGTTTAAGAGGCCTGGCTGACTCCAGCCCCCACCAAATAAAAAAAGCCAGGAGGCCAGCAGGGGCGAGTCAAAGCTTTTATCTTGCCTACGGCCAGATTGCACCTTAATCAATGGGCACATGTCAATGATTTAAACTTGACCTTAAGTACATGGTTTTCTGCACAGTTCTAAAATGCTGCCCATCAAGCATAAGTGAGCTGCCTTGTAGTAAAGTAAAGTACTGTACCCACTGGCAGATCACGGCCAGATTCTAGATGGATTGGGGATCTCCGCTGACAATGATTGTTCCCCCGATTCATTTGGCCAAATCTGCAAGCGTTGTTTGCTGCTTCAGAAACAAATGATTGTGTAAACAATTGTTTACACCAGGCATGGGCAAACTTGGCCCTCCAGCTGTTAAAGGGAAGGTTCAGGGACAGTTGAAAAAAAAAATAAAAATCCGAATCCACTTACCTGGGGCTTCCTCCAGCCCGTGGCAGGCAGGAGGTGCCCTCGGCTCCGCTCCGCAGGCTTCCGGTGGTCTCCGGTGGCCGACCCGACCTGGCCAGGCCGGCGGCCAGGTCGGGCCTCTTCTGCGCTCCATTGTGCGTTCCACGCCGGCGCGCTGACGTCATCGGACTTCCTCCGGGCTGTACTGCGCAGGCTCAGAACTCTGAGCCTGCGCAGTACAGCCCGGAGGACGTCCGATGAAGTCAGCGCGCCGGCGTGGAACGCACAATGGAGCGCAGAAGAGGCCCGACCTGGCCGCCGGCCTGGCCAGGTCGGGTCGGCCACCGGAGAACATCGGGAGCCTGCGGAGCGGCGCCGAGGGCACCTCCTGCCTGCCACGGGCTGGAGGAAGCCCAAGGTAAGTGGATTCGGATTTTTATTTTTTCTTCAACTGTCCCTGAACCTTCCCTTTAAGGAACTACGTGTCCCACAATGCATTTGCATTTATGAGTCATGACTGTGGCTGTAAGCCTCCTGCAATGCATTGTGGGATTTGTAGTTCCTTAACAGCTGGAGGGCCAAGTTTGCCCATGCCTGGTTTACACCACCTTGGTAAAACACATGAAAGTCAATGGGGATCGGAACGATCCCCTCTTGACTTAATCGGACATGTCAGTTGTTCAAAAATAAACAATCGCCGCAGGTGGCGTGCAGGTTAAACATTGTTTAGTGACTGTTTACTTTACACTGCTGTTATTTTCTTCCCAATTATCTTTAAACACAGTTGACCCTTCCACTGATGGAAGAGGGGTTACACAGTAGTGGGATCTAAGTGACCACGGGTCTTCGCCCACACCCCCTTGAGGGGAGTGCAGGATTTCGCTGCCTAGTGCCCACCGGGTCACTACTGGGATAACCTTAGCTAGTGGTTGGGAGAACAGTGACGCTAGTATAAGAGAAGGAGAAGACATAGTCAGACAGTTAGCCAGAGGTCCGGGGCAGGCGGCGTTCAACGTAGCCAGGTCACAAGCCAAGAGTCGGGGCAGGTGGCAATCAACGGAGTCAGGTCACAAGCCAGGGGTCGGGATAGGCGGCAATCAATGAAGGTTGGGGTCACAAGCCAAGGATCAAATCGGTAATCAATCAGGATAATAGCAGGAAGCAGTAGAGTCACCATGGGGCTTACACCAAGCTGTCAGAACAAGCAGCACTGTCACTGAGGGCAGTGCTGCTTAAATAATGTGGGGAGCCAATCAGAACGTTGGAAATTTGTGATACTTTTTCGTGCATGCGCTGGTGCGGCCTTTTTGGCGCATGAGCTGGTGCGTGATGCCAGAGGCGTCGACCAGGAAGTAAACAAAGGAGTCCCAGGGAACCCGCACGTGCGTGCGTGTGCGTGCGTGCGCGTGCGTGTAAAAGGGAGAGGGTTCGGTAACGCCGCATGAGCCAGGTACAGTGAGTGACAACAGAGAGAGAGAGAGAGAGAGAGAAAGGGAGAACACAGACAGAGCTGCAGCTGATGATTGTTTACACAAATTTGAAGCTATATTTTTGCTTTAGTAATGCCTACAGTGAGAACTGTTCTTTGTAAATGTCAGTTTCTTCATAGAAAATATGAAAAGATGAAAAAGGCCTCTGTATTGCTATTTGCCAGTAATTACTGTAAATATGTGGCATTTAAAAATTTAGTTAACTTTGATACTTGTCCTTTAACCACTTCCCAACTGAGGGGTTTTACTCCCTGACCACCAGAGCAATTTTCACCTTTCAGCGCTCCTTCCATTCATTCGTCTATAATTTTATCATTACTTATCCCAATGAAATGAACTATATCTTGTTTTTTTCACCACCAATTAGGCTTTCTTTAGGTGGGACATTATGCCAAGAATAATTTTATTCTAAATGTGTTTTAATGGGAAAATAGGAAAAAATGTGGGAAAAAATTTATTATTTTTCAGTTTTCGGCCTTTATAGTTTTTAAATAATGCATGCTACTGTAATTAAAACCCATTAAATGTATATGCCTATTTATCCCAGTTATAAAACCGTTTAAATTACGTCCCTATCACAATGTTTGCCGCCAATATTTTAGTTTGAAATAAAGGTGCATTTTTTTCAGTTCTGCGTCCATCCCTAATTACAAGCCCATAGTTTATAAAGTAACAGTGTTATACCCTCTTGACATAAATATTTAAAAAGTTCAGTCCCTAAGGTAACTATTTATGTTTTTTTTTTTATTGTAAATTTTTTATTTTTTTTTAATTACAAAAATAAATAAATTGGGGAGTGTGGGAGGTAAGGAGTTAATTTTTTGTGTAAAACAAGTTTATTTGTGTGTAGAAAATGGTTAGGGTGTAGTTTTACTATTTGGCCACAAGATGGCAACATTACCAATTTGTTTCATGCGACCTGCAAGCGTCCTTCCGGACGCTTGCAGGAAGTAGAAAGAGGCTGGGACTTTGTTATTTTTTCACAATGATCGCGCTGCTCAGCCGAGCGGCAGCAGGTCATTGCGGGGCTTAGATCAACGAACGGGAATGGATTTTCCCGTTCGTTGATCTCTGGGCGAGCGGGCGGCGGCGTGTTTACTAGCGGCGGGCGGCGTGTTTACGAGCGGGAACGCGGACAGCGGCGGGAGTGCGCAAAGTACGGATTTCTCCGTCCCTGGGGGTGAAAGGATGGAAAAAGGGGCGGAGAAATCCGTACGCGCAGGGGTAAAGTGGTTAAAGAGGAACTGTTGTGAAAATAACATAATTAATATGTATTTATTATTATTTAGTCACCCTGATTTACATTGTGAAATTTATCACTTGTGGTGACATCTTTAGTACAGGCAGGTGATGTTTGAGGAAAGATAATTTCTGAGAGTCCTATGCACAGAGGGAGATACTGCTTGCTTGGCAGTAGGAAACATGTAACGATTGTGGAACTTTCTCCGTGTGCAGCGCACAACGCGTGCGCTGACACGGCGGAAATCCTCCACAAGCGTATAATTGCAGGCACCCAGCAAAAGGTGCTACGCACCCGTAGAGGAAAATTCCTGTCGGCAGATGGCGCTGGGGAGTGCAGAGGAACCGATCCTCTGTACCTCCACAAATGCCAGACAGGAATTGTACGAAGCTCAGAACGCAATCGCAAGAGAAGCGATTGCGAATGAGAACGAGCAAAGGGACAGGTTGTATGTGTGTGCGCCAATCTAGTCGCCACCCCGCGACCGCGCACACACAACAGCAGATACGAAACAGAAACGCGATCGCGAGAGGTGCGATCGCCAGACGTGACACAAGGCAGAACAGAATATGAGGATAGCAAAGGCACAGCAAACCATACAATGAGGAGATGCGGAAAATAACAAACGCTAGCTAACCGTGAACACCGCACTCATTCGCAACAGTGCACGCGGTTATGCGCGGCCTCCACGTGATAAGCACAATAGAGACAAGCACGCCTAACTAACCATCGACAGACAAACATGAAACAGAGGACGCGAGCGCTTGCTCAACGGTTACCTCACCGAGCCTCCAGCAAGCGCTCGTAGCAGACAAGACAGACACACGAAAACAGGAACAGGCGGGAGATAGGATCCACAGCACTAGCGAAAGTGACTAGCGCGATCCAGGAAGACAGAACAGAAGGATCCACAGCACTAGCGCGAAGCGAGTGCGATCCAGGTACAGAGTAGCAGAACAGAAGGATCCACAGCACTAGCGAAAGTGACTAGTGCGATCCAGAGAGGCAGAACAGAAGGATACACAGCACTAGCGCGAAGCGAGTGCGATCCAGGGACAGAGTAACAGAACAGAAGGATCCACAGCACTAGCGCAGGATGCTAGTGCGATCCAGAGAGGCAGAACAGAAGAGATAGCTGGTAGCAACTGCTGCACCAGCTATGCTCCAAGAACAGAGATCAGAACGATTTCCTGTCGACCACCGTTGGGACAGGACCATCGCGCAACAAACAAAACAGATAAACAATCCTAACTGCACTAGGGAACCTGCCTAGCACAGCTTCCAGGAATTACTCTAAGCTGATCTTCAAACAAAGAGCATGGCTGACACTCTCCAGAGTGTTTCACAGGAAGACTCCCTATGAACAGCCAAGCATTGTGGGAAACACATTGTACTTATAGTACACGCCTCCAATGAATGTGGCCAGGTAATTTGCATGACAACGTATGCAAATTCCTCAGCAAGCACAAGCTGCAAAACTGACAGAAGCTCTTCTTTCCAGAGTCCTGCAGCATGCAAACCTACACAATGGTCAAAAAGCTGCCTGCCTGCACAGGCAGCTGAGCAAATCATCACAAAACAGCAATTAATTCCCACAATGCAATGAGGTTCACATACAGCAGCAAAATGTCAGGCACATATTCATGACATCACACTGTGGGAGGGGTTTCACCACAGTATCAGACTAAATGCTCTATTTGAGGAAAGGTGAAGATTTCTCAAGGGACAGGGGTATCGGCTACTGACTGATGTTCAATCCTTGGTTCAAATTCCTCTTTAAAGAAGCTCAAAAAATGCCATATGTTCCCCTCTCCTGACCACATCTATCACGAGCCCTGATTCTGCAAGGAATGCTGACCAAATATTTCTTGTCCTGTACCTGTACTGGTTTCTGCTTCCCTATAGCCAAGCTGGTAGCATTGGATATACACACCCATTGTCTCCTTTAGTAAAACAGAGGTACCACCACTACATAGCCAGCAAATATGACAACAGTTTAATAGCAATTGTAGAAAATTATACTGTCTACCAAACGTTTGTAAATGTTAAAATTTGTTTAAATCTTGTAGATTGCCTTTCTTGACGCAAACACAGGCAGACTGAAAGCACCCATTTCAAGCAATTCTGAAATGAAAAGAAACTTATAAGATAATGAAGTGTATGTGTAGTACAGACAGCCCAGCTGCAATTTTTTGGGGGGGCACAATGGCTAGCTGGTGGGGCCCATTAAGGGTATCAAAAATTGATGTTTATATGGCGAGCTTTAGATATTTTTTGCTTAGCTCAGGTGTTTAAATTAAGGGCAACTAGTTCAGCAATGATAGGAACCAAATGTAAACATCACAAACAAAACTCAGAGGCTTTTGAGCAGAGCAGATTGTCCAAACAATGGTGCTATTATTGGAAAAAAAAACAAATCTACTTGGCTAGCTTGCTGGCATGCTTTAATACTTACACAACTGTAACTGAGAGGGGCAGTCAAGGGGGCACAATGACTCCCGGGGGGGGGGGGGGGGGGAGGGCAGTGCCCCAGTGTACCAACTCCCATGAGCACAGATAGCAAATAGAACATTTGTAGCAAAGAAAAAAAAAATCTTATATTGTTTTCCAGTACAGGAAGGAGTTAAAACACATGTGTTGCTATCTGTACAAAACAAAAGTTTGCTTTCTTAACACATAAAGAATTTGCGATAATTCAGGTTGGAGTGAGCTTGAGATGTCTCCCAGTGCATCACTGCTGAAAATATGCTAATTAACCATTGTTACTCTTAAAAGCTAAACACACCTCCAGAACTGCTGGAATGCAATGGTGTGTCAGCTTGTTAATTTGTACAGAGCCATAATAATCCAACATGCATACAGACTGTTTCGGATTGTTTGATCCTCATCAGTGCATGCCTTGGGAGACATCTCAAGCTCACTCCAACCTGAATTATCGCAAATTCTTTCGGTTTTAAGAAAGCAAACTTTTGTTTTTCTTAACATCTTAGTAAGGGGGCTTTTAGGACCATTGTAGTCCCTTACACACTCCAATGAGTTCTGGGTCACCATGAGCTTGCTGGTTAGTCTGTCCCTCTTGCTATCTATGCAAAAGAGCTTCTCTGAGCTATTTGACCAACTTGGTTGAACACAGTCCTTATTTCTAAATAGCTTACACAGTCAAAAAACAGCAAGAGGCAGCTTGAGATTAGAGATGTAGCGAACGGTTCCCGAACCGTTCGCCGGCGAACATCTCTGGATACATGGGGCTTTTACTACTTCCGGGTCGCTCTGACCCGGAGTAGTACGCCTGCGCTGCCCGGCAAAGCGCGTCCTAGATCGCGCTCCTGTTGCCGGGCACTCTCTGCGCATGTGCGTGACGTCATGAACGACGTCACGCACATGCGCAGAGAGTGCCCGGCAACAGGAGCGCGATCTAGGACGCGCTTCGCCGGGCAGCGCAGGCGTACTACTCCGGGTCAGAGCGACCCGGAAGTAGTAAAAGCCCCAGAGATGTTCGCCGAGCGAACAGTTCGCAACATCTCTACTTGAGATAAGGTTTTACTGCAGGAAACTTCAAAGGGTCATTAGCTCTGCTCTGTTTTACTGGTTACAATTCAGAGTGAGGATTCTAAACTGCAAACATGACAGAATGATGCAATGGTATAAAGCTATGCAACTGGAATAAAAAAAATCTTTTCTTTGCTACTAATGTTCTATTTACCATCCCTACTACATACTGTATACAATTCATTAGAAGTTTATTTTCACTTCAGTGTCACTTTAACTCTGCACAAATAACGATGATCTTGACATGTGGTATTGGACGGGAGTTGCCTGGATTATAAGTAAATGTATTCTCAAAGACTTTGGAAGTTGAATAACTCGCGATTCATGGACGTTCTCCCCCTCCCTTTTTTCTGATGGGATTCTTCAAAGCAAACTACAAGGACTCAGGAAGTACAAAGTATAAAAAGGTACAGTATATCAAACGCAGGCGCAACAGAAGAAACTCATATTTGTTTTACTTTGATGTACTTAATTTTAAATTAGGTGTTAAATTGGTCTCTCTGTGCAGCAGAAGCCATACCGTGCTTAATTTATTTCCATAGAATACACAGTTTTAAGGTGAACAGCTCTACTTGTATATACTTAAAGTACACTTGAACTGTGAAGCATGTGGAGGCTGCCATATTTATTTCCTGTTAAAGCGGGATTGTCACCATAAAAATCAAATTTCAACAGCAACTGGTCTGAGTGTATTAAGTGATAAAGATGCTAATCCTGTATTTAAAACTTTTTTCTGCTGTTATGGTTTGGAGTTATTACATACTATGGGCTTGATTCACAAAGCGGTGCTAACTGTTAGCATGCCTGTGAAAACCCCCTTAGCACGTCTAAACGAGCTTTTCGTGCGCAAAACTTTACGCGCGTAAAACTTTACGCGCACACTGCACAGAGCACAGGGCGCTCCGCACGAAGTGCCCATTAAAGCCTATGGGATTTAGCGCGCATAGGACTTTGCGTGCGCAAAGTTAGCGCGCGATCTGATTGAGAAATCCGGTGCTAACCTACTTAGCACCCTGGTTAGCACGTCTAAAGACTTTAGATGTGCTAAGTAGGTTAGCACCGCTTTGTGAATCAAACCCTATAGGAGCACTGGCCCTAGTGCCAAACAGTACCAAAAAGTTGAATGCTGGGAGTTCTTTTTATCTATAATATATTCCTCCTTTTCCATGTATTTCCCTGCCTAGCTGATCACTTGTGTTTACAAGCAAGGCTGAGGTGACTCAGTGATTGGAAAGTGTAAATTAAAAAAAAAAAAAAAAAAAAAAAAAAAGACTCCAGGAGGAGGGCAGCTAATGAATACACAATGAGCAAGAGAAGGGAGGGGGGAAAACACGAGTCAGGGAGGATATGATGTCAGCATTAGCTTGGCAAGATGGCCACTGCCTAGAATAGGATTTTCTGCTTTTACTTTGTACAATTCAAAGGAATCATTACGTGGATAGCACAATACATCTGTTATGCAAGTAGAGGTAGTATTTATCTACCCAATCAGCAAGATCGTTTTTCATACCCTATGGGAGGGATCACTTTGTCAGCCTCTCCTGGGGACCGCTCAGTGACAGTGATCGTGACGTGATCAGCATGTACAGCTGCAGCTGGCAAGCTGATCACTGAGCCCCGCTATGTTTATTTAAGGAAGCTCGTGCTAGAGTGAGCTTCCGTCAAATCTCGCCCATCATAAGAGAACGCACCGGCGCATCCTGGAGGAATGAGAAAGCCCCTCTGCAGCCGCCATCCTGCGTTAGGTGGTCGCAGAGTGGCTAAGATGGGGGAAAAGGGATAGGAGAGATCATGAAAGAAAGCCCGCCTCTTCCTATCTGTCTGTGTTATCGCAGGGTAAAGCAACGGCAGTGCAAGGAAACGGGGCCTAGAACACTTACCACGTCACATCCTGTTGCGCCGGAAGTTACAGTGGGACTTCTGTGGCAAAGGCCATAGACCCTGAACAAGCATGTAGATCAGGTGCTCTGACTAGATTAGCTGTATACTTGTTTCGGTGTGTAATTCAGACACTACTGCAGCCAAAGAGAGATCAGCAGGACTGCTAATGCAACTGGTATTGTTGAAAAGGAATTAAACATGACAGCTTCCATATCACCCTCAGTTTAGATGTCCTTTAAAAAGTTTATACAATATATACAATATTTGTAAAGCAGTTTTCACCAATAGAACTTAAAACACATAAGACAACATGTGGCATTAAAGGACAACTAAAGTGAAATAGAGATATGGAGGCTGCCATATGTATTTCCTTTTAAGCAATAACAGTTGCCCGGCAGCCCTGCTGATCCTCTGCCTGTAATGCTTTTAGCCATAGCCCCTGAACAAGCATGCAGCAGATCAAGTGTTTGTTTTGTTTTTTAAATCTGACAATGCTTCTTTCTAGTGTGATTCAGACACTACTGCAACCACATAGACGAGCAGTGCTGCCAGGCAACTGGTATAGTTTAAAAGGAAATAAATATGGCAGCCTGTGTTTTGTGAAGAGAGATATCTTTGCCAATATGGCAGCCTCCATATACTTCTCGCTTCAGGTTCCCTTTAACGTAGCAGGGACAGCTATACTGTCCCAGGAAATAAAATACATATGTAGATAAACATTTGTTCTACTTACACAACACATGTCTTGTACTGTCCATGTTTTGATTTCAGGGAATTGTATATAGCAAATAAAAAAGAAAAGGCATTTTCCATTTGTACTTGTGACTGAAGCCAATCCTGATGTCATTCACTCCCTTACTGTTTTTTCCCCTCCTAGAAACTGCACTGTCATAGCTAGCTTACTTTGTAAACACATATAAGCACAGCATAGATCAGATTACAGTTGCTTCTCCCTTCTTAGCCTCGTGTCACACTTAACTGCCCTCAGCCAATCAGTGAGGAGCAGTAATGTGGGAGGGGTGACGACAAGCTTCCTTCTAGTGGGCAATGTACCAAATACAGCCAGTCAGAGGAGATTTATACAGCAGAAACATATGATTATATTGAATGCTTGCAATGCAGAGTCAGGTTGTAGACAACAGAATGTACACAGAGCGGTGGGTAAATCGAATTTGATTTTGTGGATGACGATCTCTCTTTAAGAGAGCTGCAGCCAGCTTGGGCACACTCAGTGATACCACTGAGGACATCTGCATTAGATGATCGGTTGTTTTTCTATCAAGTTATTCATGGTCAGATTGGACAGTGATCCTTTATCTGGGAAAGAGTCTCCATTCCTCTAGTGCCGGCTCTGCACATGGAAATAGCAACAGTTTGAATTGGAGTCATTTACATGTTTGGCTAATGATGCTGTGTTTTGTAAAGAGAGATATCTTTGCTTTGCAGCTTGTCCATGCGTTTTAGTTGCCACTTGGCTGCCAAGTTCAGCATCTGTGTTGATTCACCTCACACTGACATTTACCGGCTCTAGAATGCTTGCCATAGTCTCCGGCTCATCACGGACATACTCTGTTTCCCCCGAAAATTAGACCGTGTCTTATATTAATTTTTGCTCTAAAAGATGTGCTAGGGCTTATTTTCAGGGGATGTCTTATATTTCTATTAGGAAGTGTCTCTCAGCAGAACATTGCCTGTTCCTTTGTACTGTGATGTTACTGGATTTGTAGGGTATGCTACTGTACTGGTCAGGTATCTGCCCTGTCATTCCTGCACAGCCGATAACCTTGCTGTGTGCTGAGATGACAGGACCAGTGCCCAATCAGCACTGCACCGCTGTGTACCCACTTGCTGGCCACCTCTTCCTCCTGAGCAACGTACTGATCAGGCACCTGCCCTGTTACTGCACACAACTGATAACCGTGCTCTGTGCTGGGATGACAGGCCCGATGCCTGATCAGCACAGCACCGCAGTGTTTCCCCGCCTTTTCCTCCTTTTTAACTTCCGCTAGGGCTTATTTTTGGGGTAGGGATTATATTTCAAGCATGCTCAAAATTCCAGCTAGGGCTTATTTTCAGGGTAGGTCTTATTTTCAGGGAAAGAGGGTATTATTGGCTTGCTGTGTTTTCTTCTAACTAAAATTATTTATGGTGCCATCTCCACCCTTGTGACTAACAAATTCAAGTTCCTAACAATTAGGATGTGTTGCCACTATGCAATTAAAAAGGATTCTGTGTTGTGTTAAAGAGGAACTGTAACCAAGAATTGAACTTCATGCCAATCAGTAGCTGATACCCCCTTTCCCATGAGAAATCTTTTCCTTTTCTCACATAGATGATCAGGGAAGGGGGAAGGGGGGGTCTGTATGCCTGATATTGTGATGGAACCCCTTCCACAGTGTGATATCAGGACCTAAGACCTGAGAGTTTGCTGTTTGTGAACCGTGTTGCATTGTGGGAAATAAAAGCAGTTTCTAACTGCCAAGCATGCAGTATCTCCCTCTGTGCATATGTATATCTATTAAAAAGCCAGCCATTTTACCTATCGCATTGTTAGTGGGTGTGGTTATACATGATGGCAGTTTGGTGCTGTCTGGTTTTGTTTCATGTCTGCCAGTAGTAAAGATGCATGCAAGCTGATTGTGGATCAAACAACATGAACAAATTACACAGCAAATATCAATCATGTCTTGGTCTTTTTAAAGTCTCACTTTGTAATATATGGATTTCTTCCCCCCCCCCCCTTTTTTTTTTGTTGCTAAATTTCCTCTTTAAGTAAAGGTATACACCAATGGGGATGGTGGGAAACTGTCCATGTTTTCGATCGCAAATGGGCTAACTGCGGCAGAAATCGGTTTAGGAGTCAGAATGTGGAAATAAGAATTCCGTAGGAATACCTCCTTACCGCAACTTGGAAATTTAAGCCCATTCACAGAACTCAGAAGCATTGGACCAATCAGAATTTTTTTTACGGAAAGTGAATTACCGCTGTAATTTTAGGCCAATCAGGAGACTTTGGAAATATTAGGACACAATGCAGATTTTTTTTTTCAGCAGGAATCGGATTACCATGGTAGTTTTAGACCAATCAAAAGATTTCAAAAGTATAAGCCAATCAGAGAATGCAGAAGCTTACCGCGGTTGCAAATTGGAAATGCGATTTCTACATAATAGCATAAATCCCCAAAAAATAGTGGATTCCACACTTTATTTTTACAACTGACTAACTTTATTGACAAAAAATAACATTCTTTGGAAACATGCGGAAATCGGAAAATCAGATTTCTATGGAAATCTACGGAATCAGAAAATCACTTCTCGTAAAGTGGAAATTTCTTTGGAATCGGAAATCGGCATATCCGAGTCCGACTATCCCTATACACCAAGTTATACCATATCAGTTATTGTATTAAAGTACCTGAAATCTTTCAGCATGCAGTATTTATGGATATAATGTAAAGTAAACATGTGCTTCCAAGCATTTCAGCAGCACGACAAAGCGTTACAGTCAGATCGCTTCCGTGTTTCTGCTAACTTCATAAACAAGGGAGAGCATTTAGACTCGGTGTGTTTAACTCTCATTGCAGAGACCTCTGGTCACTGATCAGAATAAAAACAAAGAGAGGGAGAGAAGCAGCAGTGCACGTGAGAGAGGAGTGAAGCCTCTGCTATCTCCATGCTGCTACACAGAAGCACAGCTCCCAGATACGGACAAACTGGTGTTTTGTATTCTCTCCCTTTTTCTCACTTTAACAGTTATATTTGTATTAAGATGTCATCTTCTACAAAGCTGTAAGCCTTGAATGTGTTCTTCCTGCTAAATGTCTTGTTTTTACCCAGGTGCGTAACTAGAAATCACTGTGCCCCCCTGCAAAAAACTTTGGTCCCCTTCTGCCAAAATCCCCCTGCACGGGATTGGCTAGTGCACACTTGAATGTGTTTTCCTATGCAGATAAAAACAGACAGCAGTGAAGCACTGCATGCAATTTGCTCTATCAATTACATTTGCTTCTGTGATAAAACTGCATGTTTTCAGCCATACAGACACACATGGTGTGCAGAAAATGCATACAGGAAACCGATAGACAAGTGTGCTCCCAGCCTCAGCTTATTACACTCACTCTGGCCATCTCTGATGGAGCAGAACTGGCTCTGCAGACTTCTCCAGCATCACTACAGTACAGGGCACTTGGGGAGGGGTAGAGAGGTTGGGGGCTGGGCACTGTACAGAACAGCCTCCTGAACACTGAGTAGGGACTGTCTACAAATCTTTGTCTGTAAAACTTTGTATGATTCCTTATTGGTGGCTGAGCAGATGCAGTCATTAGAAAAATTGCGCAGAGAGCAGAATTTTTTTTCTCTCCGTGCCCATAGTTGTCAGTCTTTCAGGACGGGGCCTCCTGTGGCTTCTGGTCCCCCATCTTGCTGCATCCCTTGCAGGGTCTATTGTTACGCCCCTGTTTACTTTACAAATCAAGCAATAGCTCAGAGAAGCTCTTTTGCATAAACAACAACTGAAGTTGTTTAACTTTTCCTGCACTGGAAACAATATAAGACTAGTTTTCTTCGCTACTAATGTTCTATTTCTTAGCTGCACTACACATGCAATGCATTACCTCATAAGTTTATTTTCACTTTTGTTTTGAAATCATAGGAAAGCATGCATTCTGTTTTTCTGTTTGCTTGATGCTGGCAGCTTTTCAGTGTGACCCTTCCCTGGAAGAGAAAAGGTTACTTTGCATGTCTTATGGACAAGATTTCCTGGAAGGCATTTCTTCCCAGCTGTGAAATGTCATGTGTATGGGAAGTCTGCATGCAGATGAGTGAAATTACACATTCATGGGCTCTTCATTAAGGTGCAAGCTTGTGCATCATCTGGAAAATTACAGTCTGCTCCCCAAGATGGATGATGATTTACTAAAAGAAGGATCTGAGAGAACACCAAAAAAATAATGTCTCTTCTTGTATTGTTGTTCTTGGGTTCTGGATCTCCGACACATTCTCCAGGCTACTGAGAACATCGCCACGTACAACCACACCACAAACGTTGCTCAGTAAGACCAAATGAGCTCGTGATTTTTAAGTTGCTGAGATTTAAAATGACACTGAAGCAAAAAAAAATAAAAAAAAATGATATGATATGATATAATGAATTGTATGTGTAGTACGGATACAGCAGTCCTTAAAGAGGAACTGTAACGGCAAAACGTCCCCTGGGGGGTACTCACCTCGGGTGGGGGAAGCCTCAGGATCCTAATGAGGCTTCCCACGCTGTCCTCTGTCCCACGGGGGTCTCGCTGCAGCCCTCCGTACAGCCGTGACGTAATATTTACCTTCCTGGCTCCTGTGCAGGCGCTCTGACGGCTGTCAGCTCCGAAGTAGGTGGAAATACCCGATCGCCGTCGGGTCCGCTGTACTGCGCAGGCGCAAGTCTCTGGCGCCTGCGCAGTAGAGCGGACCCGACGGAGATCGGGTATTTCCATCTATTTCCGAGCCGAAAGCAGCCACAGCGCCCCCGCTGGAGCCAGCAAAGGTAAATATTGAAATTACAGTCGGGCCTGTCGCCGGCTGTTCAGAGGGCTGCAGCGAGACCCCCGTGGGACAGAGGACGGCGTGGGAAGCCTCATTAGGATCCAGGGGCTTCCCCCACCCAAGGTGAGTACCCCCAGGGGATCTTTTTGAAGTTACAGAGTCTCTTTAAGGACCAGAGACTGCTGTTTTCAAAAAACAGCACTTACTGACATCTCGCCGCATTGACCCACCACTAACGCCATTCACCCATCGCTGTAGCACCCTTGCTCTGCCGTCATACTAACAGCAGAGCTCCCTGATAATATCAACAGCAATAAAAAGTTGTAAATAAAGACGTAGATTTAAAAAATTGATTTAATTAAATTTCATTAGAAAGGCAATGTATAGTAACATTGACGTCTGATGGAGGGTCATCAAAACCAAGTGAAAAATTAGCTTACATTTTTTTTTTTTTTACACATAAATGAACTTCTGCCTATCTGGGGATGCACATAGTTGCAGACACCATAGCCACCACGACAACAAGGCACATGTGCACTGGGCCCTCTTGTTAGTATGGCTGCCCAGTGTCTGCTTTTAGCTATATGTGGGGTCCTCTCTGTGAGTATCTCATGCACAGGACTTCAAGATTTAGCTTGCGGCAGTTAGAAATATAGCAGTGGATTAGCAGTGAAGAGCAGTGGTGCTCATCGCCAGGTCGTGATCACGCTTACGCGTGGATTCACGACCATTTTGACGCATTCCGCCTCGGACACGAAAATCCGTGAATAGATTTTCAACCACGAAAATCTACTTCGGCTTCGCGTGAATGCGGACAGAAATCCGCATTCACCCTCGTGAAACCCGGTGCTGAAGTCGTGGTTTGCGGAAATGCGTCAAACTATGCGGAAGTGACACATTGCAGGCCAATCAGAGTGCCCCAGCCAGGCCCTAGCAAACAATCACAGGAGGGGAGCTATGCCCTCCCCTCCTGAATATAAAGCGGCGGCCATGATGGAAAAGCTCTGTCCTTGCTAGACTGTGGTGCTGAGAGGATTATCTCCAGGCCATTGTTGTTTGAGCAAGTGCATTTATTGTGTTAAAAACAAAGCGTTTTTTTTTTTGCTAACACTGCTCTTATACTGTACACAGTTAGCTAGTCAGTGAGTGATTGCTGTAGTTAGTTGTAGTCAGTGTAGTGTAGTGGGAGTGTGGGAGTCTAGTGATTATTTAACTGTGTGTAGTGCTGTGCAGGCAGGTTCAGTGCTGCAGTGTAGTGGGAGTGGGGATTATCTGTGTGTAGAGTGCAGGCAGGCAGGTTAGTGCAGCTGCAGTGTTCACTTGTATATTCCAGTGACAGTTATACACTTGTACTATTTGCAGGCAGCCAGTCACACCGCCAGCGCCGCCACTCTCTGCCAGCGCTGTTCATTCATTCTGTCAGTGACCTTGTGCCGTGCCCAGTGCCCACTGCTCGCTCGCTCGCTGGCATATGAGCATCTCATTACACAGTGTGACATCCTTGTGTGCCCACTGCATCCTTCAGTGACCTAGTTGTATATCCAGTGCCCACTGCTGTGCCCACTGCATCCTTCAGTGACCTTGTACTGTGGCCACTGCATCCTTCAGTGACCTAGTTGTATATCCAGTGGCCACTGCTGTGCCCACTGCATCCTTCAGTGACCTTGTACTGTGGCCACTGCATCCTTTAGTGACCTAGTTGTATATCCAGTGCCCACTGCTGTGCCCAGTGCATCCTTCAGTGACCTAGTTGTATATCCAGTGGCCACTGCTGTGCCCACTGCATCCTTCAGTGACCTTGTACTGTGCCCACTGCATCCTTCAGTGACCTTGTACTGTGCCCACTGCATCCTTCAGTGACCTTGTACTGTGCCCACTGCATCCTTCAGTGACCTAGTTGTATATCCAGTGCCCACTGCTGTGCTCACTGCATCCTTCAGTGACCTTGTACTGTGGCCACTGCATCCTTCAGTGACTTAGTTGTATATCCAGTGCCCACTGCTGTGCCCACTGCATCCTTCAGTGACCTTGTACTGTGCCCAATGCATCCTTCAGTGACCTTGTACTGTGCCCACTGCATCCTTCAGTGACCTTGTACTGTGCCCACTGCATCCTTCAGTGACCTAGTTGTATATCCAGTGCCCACTGCCCGGGTCACCGGGTGCATTTAATTTTTTGGCCAGCACTATGACGCTGTGCTACTACTACTGTGCTGCTGCTGCTGAACTGACCGCCCGCTTTGTCCTCCTGACTCAGTCGCTACTACACTCTGCGTTCACACTGCCCGGGTCACCGGGTGCATTTAATTTTTTGGCCAGCACTATGACGCTGTGCTGCTACTACTACCACCAGTATGTTGCCGTGGTCCTTCTGTGCTGCTGAACTGACCGCCCGCATAGTCCTTCTCCTGACTCAGTCGCTACCACCACTGCACTCTGCGTTCACACTGCCCGTGTCCACTGACAACTCTGCTGCGATGTCATTGCTAATTGCTGCAAAAAAAAAACAAAAAATTTTTTTTTACAAAAACCTCTCTGGAGCCTTTTTGCCGTCAGCCACTCATCCTCCTCCAGCGGTACCTTCGCCACCAAGTGCCATTGGAACTCGCCTTCACCTCTTTGACTGCTTAACGCGTATATCCCTTTTTAAAACCACTTATTACCAATTAATAGCCCCATTTAAAGTGTTGATTTCACTTTAAAATCCATTTTCTCTAGAAAAAAAAATTTTGGGGGAATTTTTTATGTTGAAGTTATGTTGCCCCTTATCACCTCGATAATCCATGCTATTTGGGGGACTGTAGCATGTATGGGGGCTTTGTTATTAACGTTAAAAGAAAATCTGCCTCTGGGCGTGAATCCGCGCGTGATTACGCCATTCACGGGAAAAAATCCGCGTGGTTGCGTGGACGCGGACGAAAATCCACATGCGGCGGGGCCGAATGCGGATTTTTTTTTGCAACCACGCGGATTTCCGAATTCGTGGATGAGGCACATCCGAGCATCACTAGAGGGAGAAACTATCCTCTACTGGCAGCCCACTTGCTGCCTAATATGTCCCAGCCCAACATGTGGGAGGACCCGCCAGTATATTTTTTTCTTTATTATATTTGGGTAAGTTGAAGGAAACCATGGCATCCAGGGAATATCAATGCAAACATGGGAAGAATCTACACACTAGGGCTGCACGATTTTAGGTAAAAATTGAAATTGCGATTTTAATTTTTTTCACGATTTTTTTTCAAATTGAGCTTTAGCACTAAATTCACAATGCCCCCAGTATGGTTTAGCCAGGTACTGCGGGCGGACGATTGCTTAAGAGCCGAACAGCGGGGGGCGGGGGGGGGGGGGGGGGGGGGGTGGTTCATGTGGAGACGATCTGGTGATCGTGAGTATCTGCAGTTTTCAGAGTGCCCGCTGTCTGTATGCTTGACCACATGGTCCGCCTACCGCTGCGCCGAGGAGATCCACTGATTGGCCAGAAGCAGTGAATATTTAATATTGTTAATAAGCCGGGCAGCAGGCCGCGGATCCACTCAAGCAAGCGGCACACAGCTTCACCAATCGCTGGATAGCAATGGAATGACGGCAGTGGTAGGCGGAGCAGTGCGCTCTGTACAGCTCCGCCTACCACTGCCGTCATTCCATCGCTATCCAGCGATTGGTGAAGCTGTGTGCCGCTCGCTCGAGTGGATCCGCCCCCTGCTGCCCGGCTCATTAACAATAATAAATATTCACTGCTTATGGCCAATCGACGCAGCTGTAGGCGGACCAAGCATACAGACGGCGGGCACTCTGAAAACCGAGGATACGGACAATCACTAGATCATCTTCACACGAACCACGGGTTTCGGTTTAAAACTGAAAAAACGTGCAGCCCTACTACACACAGTATCATGGATGGGATTTGCTGTCCTGTAAGACAGGAGTCTTGGCTAGGTAGTTAGCCATCATTCTACTCAACGGATAACATTTTCAATGACATCACAGTGACCTTCAACATCTACTGAGTGTCTTGAGTAGCATTCATACAACTTACAATACATCAAAGTTACATTATCGTAGTGTAGTGGAGCCTGAAGCAACAAGTATGGCCATGTGCTCTAGTCATGTGATGGTCAAACATTAAGTTAGGGCTGTCCAACTCCAGTTCTCAAGTGCCGAGAGCCTCACAAATTTTTGGCACAGCTCAGATTCTTTCATTGATGGGACCGATTCTGGAATGGTACATCAAGTGGAGCACATTTCTCCATTTCTCAGTCTACCCTAAACACTGGCATGGATATGAAGACTGGAGTTGGACAGCTCTGAGTTAGGTAGTTTCACAGATTTGCCTCATTGACTCTGCTGCCAGCAGTTATGGGAGCCGATTCACAATGCGGGCAGTTATGGGGCTAATCTGTTTAACTCAAGTATAAGCTCTTCTTACAGTTAAGGCAAAAATAAGTAAGCGTTGTAAATCAACAACATTGTGAGCTATCTCAAGAATGTGGAAACTAAGTGACAACTGCTCACCACCAAATTGACAAATCAATTTTCAAAATAAAAAAAAAAAACTATAAAGATCTATTTTACATTTGTTTATCTACTTGTTCCCATTTTCCTGCCATTCATATTGGTGGACTGTTCATAAGTTGGCCGTCCGTAAGTTGGGAACTATCTGTATTTAGAAAAGTACAAAAATTGGTGTGTACAAAATTATGGGGAAATTGTTATAACAAAATGAACAATTGTATCCAGTAGACAAAAATTGGAAGAAAAGAAAAAAAATGCTTAAGTTTGAAAATGTTTTGTTCCAAAGTTTTGCTGGGGGAAGGGGGGAGGGGGGAGGGTGTTGTATCATGATTTATAGTTTTGCCCCTGTGTACATCCTTGAGCAATAATGCAATCTTACCAAGACTCCTTAATGTTTCTTACAGTGATCAATGTATAAAGCTACTTGCTGGGGAAAAAAAAAAACAGTCCCCCGCTTACATGTTACAACTATGAGATTTGCAATGCCCCTTTAAATGTGCAACAAAGGATAGTTTAAAGTCATATTTAATGCAGCTATGTGGAAATTATCCTATTTTATATTTAGCTAAGGTCAAGAAATTGACTCCTTGCCGTGCGTATATTTATTTAACCGCTACGAGCGCAGCCCATATCAATACACAGCGGTGGTTGATTAGATTCAGTTGACTGGGAACAGTACGAATAATTACAAGTTGCTCGTGTCTCACTGATCTGAGTGCATTACGAATTATAAAGTGAGAGGGAAAAAGCCTGTGCCAACCTGTCAATGTCTTCCAGGCTGGGATCATGAAGCCAAAGCTGCCTTTAAATAACCCTATTAGCAGCTTTTCCTAATCAGATACTGTTAAGTTTCTTTTCCCTAATAAACTCACCCATCAGCTTCACTTGACATCTGATGACTTTTCTAAATTCGCCATTGTGAGGATCGCGGGAATGCTGAACATGTGCTTACGGGCAACTATGGCTGCTCCCAGCTGTGGAAGCATGGCAGGGATCTCACACTATCCAAGCCCTAATTGGATCCATGGGCACGCTAACAATGTGCATGAATCAGCTGACTAAGGGTTCCATGGCTGTATGCGCATCTGTAGCAGCGTGATTTAATATTGTGAACTGGGCTGTACTGCCACGAGGTTTCCCAAGGAAGCAGGAAGATTTGCTGCACGCTGCCGAGATGTCTGGACCTCAACACTTCAGTTTGCAGGGGGTGGTTTTGGCTTTTGATAACTTTTTAGTTTATTTATCAGGCTCAGAAATATTGTTTTCAGGTGGATGATGAATTAAAATGCTAATGAAGGTAGGTGAGCATTAGAGATGTCGCGAACTGTTCGCCAGCGAACGGTTCCAGGCGAACATCAGGGGTTCGCGTTCGCCTACCAAACGCGAACTTTCCCGGAAGTTCGATTCGCCCCATAAAGCTCTATTGAGCAAAACTTTGACTCTTTATATTACAGCCAGCAGACACATTATTGCCATACACACTGCTCTCAATGCTGGAGGCCCACCCCCCCTCCCTCCTCCAAGTAAGGTCCTTATACTGCCTACACTAATTAATTAGTCTCTCTCTCTCTCTCATTGTATTTTGAGCATAAATGGATTGAGCATAAATGGTACATGCTAGGCTGGCTTCAGCATGTAGTGTTGGTGAGAGAGCGAGATGAATCTACCTGGCTATCTGGGGTTCTCTTTGGACAACTGTTGAACACAAAATACAAGGCCATGTCTGGCTACATGTCTGTAAGCAGTGGCTGCATGGTGTAATGGTGAATGGCTCTGCCTCTGACACAGGAGAACAGAGTTCGAATCTCGTCTCTGTCTGTTCAGTAAGCCAGCACCTATTCAGTAGGAGACCTTAGGCAAGTCTTCCTAACACTGCTATCTTGTCTAATTTTTCTCGTGACAACTGTTGAACACAAAATACAAGGCCATGTCTGGCTACATGCCGGTAAGCAGTGGCTGCATGGTGTAATGGTGAATGGCTCTGCCTCTGACACAGGAGACCAGAGTTCGAATCTCGTCTCTGTCTGTTCAGTAAGCCAGCACCTAGTCAGTAGGAGACCTTAGGCAAGTCTTCCTAACGCTGCTATCTTGTCTAATTTTTCTCTTACAACTGTTGAACACAAAATACAAGGCCATGTCTGGCTACATATCTGTGCTACTGCCTATAGAGTATGCCCTAGTGGCTGCAGCTCTGGTGCTTTGAGTCTGCCAGGAGAAAAGTGTGATATAAATGTTATTTGTCTTGTCGAAATTTTTCTCTTGCATTAAGCATAAATGGTACATGCTAGGCTACTTTCAGCTACTTTCAGCTACTTTCAGCTAGTAGTGTTGGTGGTACAATGGATATGTTAGTTGCCTACCATACACTGAGGCCTGGGTTCAAATCCCTATCATGGTATATAAGCTGGTTTTTGAAATACTGGAATTCCCTGGCAGATAAGACCCTCCTCCCTCCGGTAGGAGGGAGCAGGAATAGGTAGAAGAGGAGGAGGGAGGAGGCCAATTAAAATCTCCCTAGCAGAGTGTGTAGCAGCTGTCCCATAACTAATTAGTGTAGGCAGACAACTGAGTCAAATGGTATAAAGGACCTAGCTTGGAGGAGGGAGGGTGGGTCCTCCAGCAGTGATGTGTATGTCACTCAATCAGGTGTGCCTCCAGGTATTAGAGCTCTTGAAACATGTTTTCTATCATTTTTCTAGCTGGTAGATTTTTTTCAAATTTTCAAAGTTCGCCTCCCCATTGAAGTCTATTGCGGTTCGCGAACTTTTTCGCGAACCGAACCTTTCGCGGAAGTTCGCGAACCGAAAATCGGAGGTTCGCGACATCTCTAGTGAGCATTAGTTAACGCATTAGCAGCGTCAACAGAATTATCTTGTTTGAGATAAGGGCACTTCTTTTGACTACTAGGCAGAACTCGTTGTGCTGTAAATTCTTGGAATTCTTTGATGTCTCTCTGCTAGCAGAAAATATAGAAACTGTAAGCAGAAGTCCTCTGTTATTGTGTCGCACTACCCCAAGTGACAAGTGGCCATAACATAAGTACTAATTAGAAGCAGGGAAATGTAATAAATAAGAAATAAAAATGTGCCTAAATAATTTGGCTTGGAGCTCTAAATATATTGGCTGCTAAAGGTTTAAAGAGAAACTGCAGTGAAAACTTTATAATGAACAAAATTGTTTTGTTTTTTTTAAGGTAATATTTGCCCATTGTAAAATCTTCCCTCACCGTGTTTTACATTCTTAAATGTATCACAGGTGGTGACATCTTTACTTCTGGCAGGCGATCTTTGTGAAATATTCGTTTACAAAGAGTGTGAAAGCCAGAAGAAAGTATACCTGGCTGCCTTGTGGATGGTACTGCTCTGCAAATCGCTGCAGAAGAGGTCAGTGCTATATAAGTACATACTACAGGTCCTTCTCAAAAAATTAGCATATTGTGATAAAGTTCATTATTTTCTGTAATGTACTGATAAACAGACTTTCATATATTTTAGATTCATTACACACAACTGAAGAAGTTCAAGCCTTTTATTGTTTTAATATTGATGATTTTGGCATACAGCTCATGAAAACCCCAAATTCCTATCTCAAAAAATTAGCATATCATGAAAAGGTTCTCTAAACGAGCTATTAACCTAATCATCTAAATCAACTAACTCTAAACACCTGCAAAAGATTCCTGAGGCTTTTAAAAACTCCCAGCCTGGTTCATTACTCAAAACCGCAATCATGGGACTGCCGACCTGACTGCTGTCCAGAAGGCCATCATTGACACCCTCAAGCAAGAGGGATAAGGCTCGTACACACGTTGTACCAGAAGCAACGACGGGTCCGCCGGACCCTCCCCGCTGGGCGGTGCTTAGCCGGCAGTATGCGCGTGTGTACGCGCTATCGGTGGACTGATAAGGCTGTTTCTGAACGATCCACCGGGCGGACACACGCGCATACGGTCGGCTAAACACCGCCCAGCGGGAGGGTCCGGCAGACCCGTTGTTGCTTCTGGTATGCCGTGTGTATGAGCCTTAAGACACAGAAAGAAATTTCTGAGCGAATAGGCTGTTTCCAGAGTGCTGTATCAAGGCACCTCAGTGGTTAGTCTGTGGAAAGAAAAACAGTGTGGCGGAAAATGCTGCACAACGAGAAGAGGTGACCGGACCCTGAGGAAGATTGTGGAGAAGGACCGATTTCAGATCCACCGTGTACAGACGTGTGCAGGAAATGGGTTACAGGTGCCGCATTCCCCAGGTCAAGCCACTTTTGAACCAAAAACAGCCACAGAAGCGCCTGACCAGGGCTACAGAGAAGCAGCACTGGACTGTTGCTCAGTGGTCCAAAGTACTTTGTTCGGATTAAAGCAACTTTTGCATGTCATTCGGAAATCAAGGTGCCAGAGTCTGAAAGAAAACTGGGGAGAGGGAAATGCCAAAATGCCTGAAGTCCAGTGTCAAGTAGAGTTGGGCCGAATGGTTCGCCTGCGAACGGTTCCATGCGAACTTCCGTGGTTCGCGTTCGCGTCCCGCAGGCGAACTTTTGCGGAAGTTCGGTTCGCCCCATAATGCACCATGAGCGTCAACTTTGACCCTCTACATCACAGTCAGCAGGCCCAGTGTAGCCAATTAGGCTACACTAGCCCCTGGAGCGCCACCCCCTTATATAAGGCAGGCAGCGGCTGCCATTACGGTCACTCGTGTGCCACTGCCTGCCTGCATTAGTGAGAGTAGGGCGAGCTGCTGCACTGTCTCTCATAGGGAAAGATTAGTTAGGCTTAGCTTGTCCCTGACTGCATACGTGTTCTGTGAACCCACCACTGCATACCTGTACTGTGAACCCACCACTGCATACCTGTACTGTGAACCCACCACTGCATACCTGTTCTGTGAACCCACCACTGCATACCTGTACTGTGAACCCACCACTGCATACCAAGATTCTACACTGCCACCACTGAATCTGTCCTCTGCTCATCTATTCTGGTCTGGTACGCTGGCTCCTCTGCCAGCAACAGATGCAAATTACAGAGGGTTATCAGAACAGCAGAGAAAATCATTGGGAAACCCCTCCCTCCACTAGACCTCCTCTACGCCACAAGACTGCGCTCTAGAGCCCTGCGGATCAAAACCGATCCATCTCACCCAGGCCACCGCTACTTTAACAGGCTTCCATCAGGCCGGAGGTTTCGGGTCATTGCCACCAAGACCGAAAGGCACAGGAACTCCTTCCCCTCCGCTGTCAACCTCTTAAACTCCTCCTAAACTTCAGCCACGTACCCCCACTCCACCAGGGTCCCCCTGAACTGTAACTGAACTGTAACTGAAGGGACCTGAAGCTGGGAAACTATACTGTAGCTACTATGTCACCACCTCTTTTGGCTGTCTAGTGTACACAATCTGTTCTTGCTGTCCAGTGTCTACGGTCTGTTAGTGTTACTATCTTACTGTGCTTTTATCTATTGTTTTATTGTAGTATTATCTATTGTCTTATTGTGTTTTTATCCACTTGTCTTGCTTTGCTCTGAGTTTGTACGTGCCAAATCCAATTCCGGGCATGACCCAGTCATGCTTGGCGAAATAAATGATTCTGATTCTGTTCTGTGAACCCACCACTGCATACCTGTTCTGTGAATCCACCACTGCATACCTGTTCTGTGAACCCACCACTGCATACCTGTTCTGTGAACCCACCACTGCATACCTGTTCTGTGAACCCACCACTGCATACCTGTTCTGTGAACCCACCACTGCATACCTGTTCTGTGAACCCACCACTGCATACCTGTTCTGTGAACCCACCACTGCATACCTGTTCTGTAAACCCACCACTGCATACCTGTTCTGTGAACCCACCACTGCATACCTGTTCTGTGAACCCACCACTGCATACCTGTTCAGTGAACCTGCCACTGCATACCTGTACTGTTCAGTGAACCCGCCACTGCATACCTGTTCTGTTCAGTGAACCCGCCACTGTATACCTGTTCTGTTCAGTGAACCCGCCACTGTATACCTGTTCTGTTCAGTGAACCCGCCACTGCATACCTGTTCTGTTCAGTGAACAGTTTGGTGTGTCAGTGTGAAGCAGTACCTTAATTACACTACCTGATTGATGTATACACATGCAAGATGTTTTAAAGCACTTTAGGCCTGTCATTTAGCATTCAATATGATTTCTGCCCTTAAAACGCTGCTTTACGTCAAATCCAGATTTTTCCCGGGGACTTTTGGCGTGTATCCCACTCCGCCATGCCCCCCTCCAGGTGTTAGACCCCTTGAAACATCTTTTCCATCACTTTTGTGGCCAGCATAAAATTTTTTTTTTCAAAGTTCGCATCCCCATTGAAGTCTATTGCGGTTCGCGAACTTTAACGCGAACCGAACCTTCCGCGGAAGTTCGCGAACCTGGTTCGCGAACCTAAAATCGGAGGTTCGGCCCAACTCTAGTGTCAAGTACCCACAGTCAGTGATGGTCTGGGGTGCCATGTCAGCTGCTGGTGTTGGTCCACTGTGTTTTATCAAGGGCAGGGTCAATGCAGCTAGCTATCAGGAGATTTTGGAGCACTTCATGCTTCCATCTGCTGAAAAGCTTTATGGAGATGAAGATTTCATTTCATTTTTCAGCACGACCTGGCACCTGCTCACAGTGCCAAAACCACTGGTAAATGGTTTACTGACCATGGTATTACTATGCTCAATTGGCCTGCCAACTCTCCTGACCTGAACCCCATACAGAATCTGTGGGATATTGTGAAGAGTAAGTTGAGAGACGCAAGACCCAACACTTTGGATGAACTTTAGGCCGCTATCGAAGCATCCTGGGCCTCCATAACACCTGAGCAGTGCCACAGGCTGATTGTCTCCATGCCACGCCGCATTGAAGCAGTCATTTCTGCAAAAGGATTCCCGACCAAGTATTGAGTGCATAACTGAACATAAATATTTGAAGGTTGACTTTTTTTTGTTTTAAAAACACTTTATTGGTCGGATGAAATATGCTAATTTTTTTAGATAGGAATGTTGGGTTTTCATGAGCTGTATGCCAAAATCATCAATATTAAAACAATAAAAGGCTTAGACTACTTCAATTGTGTGTAATGAATCTAAAAGATATGAAAGTCTAATGTTTATCAGTACATTACAGAAAATAATGACCTTTATCACAATATGCTAATTTTTTGAGAAGGACCTGTAATAATATGGTAAGACAGACTAGGACTATGGTAGGGATTAGATTGCGAGCTCCACTGTAGATAGTCAGTGACATGACTATGTACTCTGTAAAGCATTGTGGAAGATGTCAGTGTGCTATATAAATACATAATCAAGGCTGGCGCTTCCACAGAGACAAAGGGGGCAATTGCCCCAGGGCTCCAGAGACAGTAGTGGCCGCCCAAGGTGTGTGTCCCCCCTCCCCTCCAGCTATGGTGACCCCCCCCCCCTAGGTTGACTCCACATGCCATATGCTTGCAGGGAACAAGAAAGAGGCGTCATGGAGGGAAGTCCGGAGCAAAGGGAAAGTTGCTGCCTCCGTGTCCTGCCTGGATTAGGTATGACCCCTACTGTGTGTACACTGAATTTGTATGGGAAAGGAGGAGAGGAGTAATGGGGTCCCCAACAATGCTTTTGGGAACATATGATGGACATCTAATGATTTTGTGTGGCTGGGAATGTGGTGGGATGGGTCCTGGGAGTTGGCTCAGGGGCTGGGGGAGGGGGCACCAGTAAATGTTTCCCTGGTGCCCCATTGCAGCTAGGACAGGCTCTGTACATAATAATATGATAGGACATTAGACTGACTATGGTAGGGATTCGATTGTGAGCTCCGCTGAGGACTGTCAGTGACATGACTATGTACTCTGTGAAGTGCTGCAGAAGATGTAAGTGCTATATAAATAAATGAGAATCATCATCATCATATGCACACATGCACAGGCTAAAAATTCAACCACTTTACTTTTAGTAACAAAAATGCCAGCTCAGAGTCAGCCAGTGCCCCACGTAGTTTATGGCCGCAGACATGAAAGTTTCCTGTGATCTTTCCAAAAATGTATCTAATCTCGTTATAAGCTGAAAATGTCAGCAGGCTGCCGGGACAAATAGCGAGGCACAACCTTCTGAAGATGCTCTCCTCTCCATCTCACGTCCCGGTTATCCCCGATAAAACCTGCAGAGAATCGGCATGGAAATTTCTGAATGGATTGCAGGCCCTGTTCATTATATCACAAGCTCTGACATTTTTATCCCTCTCAGAATGCAAATCCCTGATATTTGATGGGGGAAACAGATGTGCCGCGTAAATGGCAATCCAATTACCCGCGGCTGCGTTGTTGAGTTCCGACCATCTCTCCGGCTGAGGATTGCTCGATGGGGCTGCGCATTAAATAAACAAAGTGATTTCTGAAAGTGGCGTGAGTTTATTGCGGTCATGGTTTGCCGGTGTAGGTCAAACAGTTACACCATATAGACTGGAGCCCAATTTATGGCGCTGACTTCAATCAATAGGACACGTCAATTACTAGATCTGCATGGCCAAGGTCAACTGTAGACACGCCGGCCGCGCCCGGCTCGGAATAGATGTTTACACTGCAATAATGCTCCAACAACTCTGTGCTTGGGTATAATAGGACACGGAACAGCCGAGTTCTATGGCTTGCTGACAAGACGTTTCACATCAGGTAGCGGGGAGTTTACTCAATTTACATCGATCCCGGTCTGCTGGAGGAGGTGTATGTAAGTGAATGAAATAAGGGGAGGGAAATGGGACTTGTTCTTTTACTTTTTTATGTAAGCCTGTGACTTAATGGTTATTCAGTTAGATATTTTACCTGTAATGTCATCTTTTTAGATTTGACCTAGAACGAGTTTAAAAGAGTTTATTCGCATTGGGCAGCACAGTGGCATACTGCATATTCCTCTTACTTTTCAGCGCTGGGTTGTAATTGCAGCCAGGGCACTATCTACAAGGAGTTTGTATTTTCTCCCCATGTCTGTGTGGGTTTCCTTCGGGCACTCTGGTTTCCTCCTACATCAAAAACATACAGATAAGTTAATTTGCTTCCTCCTAAATTGGCCCTAGACTATGATACATACTAGGACATATGGCTATGGTAGGGACTAAATTGTGAGCCCCTCTGAGGGACAGTTAAGCAACAAGACAATATACTCTGTACAGAGCTATGGAATAAGTCAACCCTATAATAATTATAATGTTGCTGAAAAAGGAAGTGTTCGCCATATTGATAATAATGAATGTACACATGGAGTGATGCCAGTTACTTCAGTTGGGTGCTGGGGGGTGATGCTGCTAGTATTAAAATATTGGTCATTTAGATTACTGATAGTAAAATGTCTTTAGACATCAAACAATGTTTAGGGTGATATCTTTAATGACTAATTGTACAAGATTTCTTTGCAAACGTTCAAAACTTTAAGTTTCTTCTTCAGGCATCATAAAAACCCTGATCAGTACCACCGGTATGGTTCTGACCCAGTTCTGTATCATGCCTGAAAAAGAAACTTAAAGTTTCGAAAGCTTGAAAAGAAATCTTGTACAATTAGTCATTAAAGATATCACCCTAAATAACTTTTGTTGTTATGTCTTCGGATTCTATACATGACTAATACCGGACCACACACAACTATTTTACTATGGACCCATTCGCAAACCCCCCTATCTGTTGCCTAATACTACCCCCTCAATAGTTCCTAAACCAAACCCCCCACACTTAATGTCTAATCTTAACCCCCTTATGGTGCCTAAGACCCCCTGCCCCCCCCCCCCCCTTCCCAACTGACGCCTTGCCCTAACTAGTGGTGGTCGTAAATGTCGATTTATGATTTCAGAAGAAATTTTGATTTCCACGGCTTACGAATTTCTGTTTTACAATTTATAGAGGATTATTTTTGGCCATTTTTACATTCTCCGATTGGCCAAATACTACTTACCAAATTGCAGTAATCAGATTTCACAGTTCTGATGGGATATTACGATTTCAGGTCGGAAATGTGAAGATTTCAATTCATGCGGAGTCCAAATGAGCAACCCTAATCTGCCCTCAAAGTGTCTAAACTGAACCCTCAGCGAAATGCCTAACCACCACTAAGTGCCTCAGCCAAACCTCCTAACCTTGGAGCCCAAACAACTGATCTTTGATCAGCTATAACCATTTGTAGCCATCCTGCCAACATGGCAATAAAGTACCTGTACAAAGTATATTCTCTGTGGAATCATATTGCTGGATTTGTGGTTCTATGAAATTAGCTCTGAAACCGTTAATTGCTAAATAGTTTGCAGAGTTTCCTGTTTGCAATTTTCCCTGCTACATCTAGGTGGAGAATTCTTCTCACTAATAAGAGAGCAGCTTTTATACTGTGGAATTTTTGTAGCCAATGAGAGAAAGTCTGAGTCTTAGTTCTGAGAGGGAGGAATGTTCAAGAATGGGGAGTTTTTGAGAGAGCTGGGAGCAGAGGAGAACTCTCTGGAAAGAGAAAGGAAAAAGCCTGATGGAGATCTGAAGACTTGTGCTGTCTGTGAGGTGAAATCTCTTTCTCCAATGACATGTGACGTCATCCTAGCTGAACAGGTCACTATACATGTGACTGTTTCTCCCTGCCTCATCTGAAGGAACTGTAAGCAACCTGTGTAATTATTGCAGTAATCAACTGATAGTGAATCCAGTTTATTGGCATGTCTTATCTACCTGCATTGCAGCCCTGCATTCACAGGATTGTGGCTTTCATGTTGTCAGGCCTACTAGGGTCTTATGCAACAGTTCCAGTTAGGACTAGAGACAAAAATTGTCATATCGGCCTAACACTCTGCTCTAGGGTGTCTAGGCCTATCAGAAGAGGACCATTCATATATATCTAATAATCCAGCTTGTGTCATCTTCCTGCTGCTGCTGCTCTCTTGAGTGAAGCACCTTGTGGATCACAAATACTGTGTTAAACATGAGCTGCAACTGCCGACCTACTAAGATTAAAATTGGCCAGTGTTAGGGGAAACTGGCTTAAATGTTTATCTGATTTGATTATAACAGACTGTTTATACATGTATCATTTAAAGTGCACTTAAAGATTTTCTGTGATTTTTGGAATTTGGCATCTCTGGATTTTCTGGTGCTTCTTTGTGCCAAACCCTTTCCAGAGACTTTTGCGGGTTCATTCTCCATTGCATTCCTTTGCAAGCAGGTGTTGGTATTCCATTATTGCCATAACTGTGAGTTCAGATACTATGACCCATCTGTTAGAACATATTGCTAGAAGGTAAATTGTTAATTTTATCTTTATTACTGGGTCCCTGGATACAATAAAATTGCTTAGCAATATACTGCTGGCTCATGTGTATTACCAATAACCAAAAGACTACTGCTCACATCGGGCACCCAACTCATTGCATGGGCAACCAATTACGGATAATTAACAAAGGACTCTATAAGACGACCTGATCCATACTGGGGAAAGGTGAGAGAGAGAGAGAGAGAGAGAGAGAGAGAGAGAGAGAGAGAGAGAGAGGCATGGGAAGGTGTCAGAGCTGCTGGAGGCGGTACAGTGTACACATACAAGATGCTGTTACCGGGATAGCACTTGTCACACTCAGCAGGCAGAAGGTTACATCGATAAGTCATTAGGACTGCATTAATTACTGGGGGCATTTCGGGCCTGATTTAGCACACTAGTGTTGCAAATTTACTTATCTCATAACCATTAAAATGACAAACATTGTTCTACCACTAATAAGACCACGATGAGCTCGTGTGGGGAAAAAATGCACACAGTTGACAAAATGCTTAACGGACCACTATTGTGAAAATTGTAAAAGATAAAATACATGGAAACACATACAAATAAGAAGTACATGTCTTCCAGAGTAAAAAGAGCCATAAATTACTTTTCTCCTATGTTGCTGTCACTTACAGTAGGTAGTAGAAATCGGACAAAACTGACAGGTTTTGGACTAGCCCATTTCCTCATGGGGTTTTCTTTATTTTCAAAAGCATTTAGTGACTGGCAGCTGTTCCGTCCAACTACTTAAAAAAAAAAATTGTGCAGCGAGAAGGGAGGCTGGCCATTTTTATATAAATCTTTTTCAGGGAGTGTCTTTATAAAGAATAAAGTCCATGCTTAGAATCACCCATGAAGAGATGGACTAGACCAAAACCTCTCGGTTCTGTAAGATATTTACTACCTACTGTAAGTGACAGCAAGATGGGAGAACAGCAATTTGATGGCTCATTTTTCCCTGGAAGAAATGTACTTATTTGTATGTGTTTACATGTACAGGTAGTCCTTGGTTAACAAACGAGATAGGGGGACTGTAGGTTTGCTCTTTATGTTCTTAAAGAGACACTGAAGTGAAAAAAAAATATATGCTATAATGAATTGGTTGTGTACTATGAATAATTACTAGAAGATTAGCAGCAAAGAAAATATTCTCATACTTTTATTTTCAGGTATATAGTGTTTTTCTAACATTGCATCATTCTCTAATATGTGCAGATTACACAACACTCAGCATTCAAAATGATTCTTTCAGAGCAGTCTGAACTAATGACCTCTCCTCTGGCAGAGAAAAATACATTTGTTTACTTACAGTTGAGATAATAAAAGTCAGATAACAGCCCTCTCCACGACTTTGAAAGTCGTAGAGCTTAATGGCTTTTTTGCATAGAGATAACTGGAGTTTCTTAACTTTTCCTGTACTGGAAACAATTAGACTGATGTATCTGATCTTAATGTTTTATTTCTTAGCTGTACTACATATACAAATCATAATATCATAATTTTTTTTTTGCTTCAGTGTCTCTTTAAGTCTGAAAACTGTGCCATCTCTGTCCCCTGTACCTCCACTGTCCTCCTCTGTGTCATTTCTGCCCTCTGTACCTGCTTATATAAGTTTTTTCTTTGATTTTTTTTTTTAAATCGATTTTCTCAAAAACTAGAAGTCCAATTTGAAAACTTTTTTTTTTACTTGTTCCCATGGAAACACAGGATCCATGCCGTTTGTATCGGCAGGTCATTTGTAAGTTGGGCGTTCGTAAGTGGGGGACTACCTGTATTTTAAAATGTTATAATTTTCGCGAAAGTGGTTCTTTAAAAAAAAAAAAAAAAATGAAAGCAGGTTGGACTGTTCTTGTTCCCGAGGGGGCATTTCCTGCTCCATCCCGAGAGGCCCTTTTCATATTAGTGGAGTAAGTACAGTGTATCAGCTGTCACTGCTCGGTAGACAATGAGGTAACAATAGGCACCCAGGAATGATGAGAACCGAGATGAGTATTGACTGCAGCAGCGGCGTCCCAGCGTACAACACAGCAGAGCCTAATTGATTCGCAGGGAAATCTTTACCACTGGCCTGAGGAAGCCAATTCATCTCTCTCTGCCTGAGGAAACAGCTGAGGCCTCCAGGCAAGGACTGAGCACACAGCTTTATCACCAGCAGCAGAAATGTCACACCTACCACTCTGCATGCCTCTGCTCTGATGTCCCTAATCCCGCTCAGCACATTCTTACTAAAAGGCCATACGCACTGTGGTGCTCTCACTTTACCATGGATATTTAAAGCAATGGGAGTAACAGACTGCCTTCCCTGCTCTTAACCTAGTTGTTATGCTGATCTGATGACTACAATGTTGTTTTTTTCTTGTTTCAGAACAGATCATCCACCAGACAAACTAGGCAGGTGCTTAGGGCCTATTCGGTGTCAAGGGGCCTACCAGCCACCTTTACTGATCTCTCTCTACTTCAGCTCACCAAAAAGACCACAAGGGGGCCCCAAATCTACTGTCTTGCCTAGGGCCCCATTACATCTTAAAGCGGAATGAAACTCAGCATTTCTTCTTTGCTTTAAAAGATTATTTACAGCATATTATATACTACCAACTTTTTTTTTTTTTTTACTAGAACAGCATTTAACTAGTTAAACACAGGAGTTACAAGCTCAGTGCAGAGAAAGCTGGACGCATCCGAACTGGAGATAATGTTATCTTGTGTTTACTTAATTGTATCAAGTGAGGAATGTGACACATTCTCTGACTGCGCAGACTCTCCTGAACACAGACAAACACTCAGAAAGCATTTCTGCCTTCAAGATGAATAAAAACAGTTATGTATAAAATGCAAAGTCAGCTCTCAGAGCAAAAAAAAAAAAAGGACTTTGGGAACTTGTAATTTCTAAATGAATAATAATACTTATGCACAAAAGCAAATATGATAACCGTATGGCATATAAAAAGTAGGAAAACATGTTTTCATTGAATATTATGTCAGGGTTTTATACTGCTTTAATCCATCTCTGCTCCGAACTGTTTTTTTTTGTTTGTTTGTTTGTTTTTATTAGAGCCACAGTCCCTCTTGTCCCTCTTTCAGGACTGATATAAAGATCTATGTAAATATTTTTTTTATTTTTTTTTCTACTTACAAATGTGTTTAACTGACTCTAAACTTTACTCCCATCCTTTAACACTTAACGACCGCCTAACGCCGATAGGAGTCGACAGGTCGAAGTGGTGTTTCCATGGAAACGTTCCATGTCAGTTCACGGAGGGTGTCTCCGTGAACAGCCTGCGAGCCTCCGATCGCGGCTCGCAGGCGAAATGTAAACACGCTGGGAAGAAATCCCCTGCGTTTACATCCTACGGCGCTGCTGTTGCAGCAGCGCTGTAAAGGAGATCGGCAATCCCTGGCCTCTGATTGGCCGGGGCTCGCCGCCGTCTGATAGGCTAAAGCCATATATGCCATGGAGTCAGAACATCTGCTTTGCAAACCCATTCTGGTTTTTACTCCCTCATGGCCTCTTTTGCTTGTTTGTTTTTTTCTGTTATTGTATGTTTGGAGTGAGAAGTGAATGAAAAAATGGAAACTTATACAGTAAAGTATGGAAAACATTTTTTTTATGTATATGTTATGGCCAGAACCCGAAGGGACCCTGTTACATTGGCCAACATCACAACTGGATGAATTCCAGCGGCTCCTCCCCCTGCCTCCCTCAACGTGTCCACTGCCTCTGCCCTGCGCCAGTGTCATACACATCTTTCCACTGCATCCCCAATATCCTTCGCTAGTTATGAGAGCGGCAGCAGGGGCGGAGCTTAGCAGTTGCTAAACGGCAGTGAGCCAGGAGGGCCGGCAAGGCAGGAGGGTGGTGGTGAGGGTGGAGCCTATGGAGCAGCACAACAATACATCTCTTCTTGCTCCCCATGACGGCTCTGGTTCCCCCCTCTGCCCCCTCCTATAACCTCTGCCAGCCAGGTCCAGTATCCCCAACCACCATCTATTTCCCTACTACTAATGGTAGCAGGGAAGAGGGCGAGAGGAAAGGTACAGGGTGGGTAGATACTGCCAGTGGTGAGAGGAAGGAATGGGGAGGAGCCGGAGCCCTAGATGGTAATTACTAATCCTTATTGGCCGACTGGTGAGAGGAGAGAGGCAGGGGGTGGAGCCTGGAATTCATTCAATTCTAACATTGGGTGCTGTAACACGGCTACTTTGCATTTTGGCCGGCCATAACCTGAAGTGGCCAGACTTCGGGTTCTGGCCGTAACCAGGGCCGGGCCGAGGCAGAGGCTGAAGAGGCTCCAGCCTCAGGGCACAGTGTAGGAGGGGGGCGCACAATTCATTCAGCTGTCATTCCCAATTGTGTTTGAAGCACAAAGAAATAAAAAAAGGGGATACATGGCAGTGACTGCAAGCCAAATAACTAGATACTAAGGTGTTGGGGAGGTTGGGGGCCCTGGGGCACCTCTTAGTCTAATAGCAATCAGTGTGTGACGGCTGGGGTGGGAGGGATGGAGGGGCGCACTTTGCTGTCTCAGCCTTGGGTGCTGAAGGACCTTGTCCCGGCTCTGGCCGTCACATATACATACATGACAGAGGCGCTTAATTTGAATCCTTGTGCAGATTGTTTGATACTCCTCCCTATATTGCCTGATGAAGCAGGGTTGAACCTGCGAAACGCGTTGCATTTATTTTTGGAGTTCCTAATAAATGTGTTTGACTGTCTGAATCGCAGTCGTTGTCGTGTCTGCTTGAGGGAGAATAAGTTCCTCCTTGCCCAACACATGTGGAGCAGCTCAGTGCATAGAGACCAAGGAGAAAAAGGATCTTTTTGAAAGCACTGATTTCTTCAGGAAAGGAGCGCAAGGTTTTCGATTTTTTTTTGGAACATACATATTCCAATCACAGGTGTCCTACGTTCAACAGGAAAGCTGCCACCTCACCCAATCAGACATAACTCCCCATTTATTTAGAGCACTACTAATGTCTAGTGACTCATTGGTGTTATCCCCAGATCACCCCTGACCTAACGAGCAATATCTGTCAGTGAATGTCATCATCCAAATTCTACATCAACTTCAATGACTTGCAAAAGCAGCATTGATTCACAGTAACTCAGAATAAAAAGGTCTCATGGCAGAACGTTACATTCTTAATTTTTTTTTAAATTTATTGTATTGTACTAACATATTCCAGATAAAAAACTCAGAGCTTTTCCAACGTGCTCTCCCCTGCTTCAGTGGTGTATATTTGAAAATGCGACACCCCAATTTGGGCGCTGCGTAAACCAAAGAAAAAAATAAGTTAAAGTGTACCAGAGATAAAAATAACTAAAGATTTGATACCTGGGGCTTCCTCCAGCCCGATAAGCTCGTCTGACACTCACGCCGTCCTCCCACGAATCGATCTGCCGAGGTAACAGCTCAGTCGCATCGAGTCTGGGGCTTCTAGGCATGCGCTGACCTCCCGGCTGAACGGCAGATTGCGGGAGGATGGCTTGGGACTCAGACAAGCTTATGGGGCTGGAGGAAGCCCCGGTAAGTATCAAATCTTTTGTTATTTTGATCTCTGGTTCACTTTAAAGCGGTATCGTCACCATAAAAATCAAATTTCAACAGCAACTGGTCTGAGTGTATTAAGTGATAAAGATGCTAAGCTTGCATTCAAAACTTTTTCTGCTGTTATGATTTGGAGTTATCACATACTTAAAGGAGAACTGGCCCACAGAACTTTATTTGGGCACACAACTAATAACCCCCCCCCCCCCCCCTTCTCCAGACTAATAAACCCTCCCCGGTCGGCAACTAATAATCCCCCCGGACAACTAATGAACACACACCCACCCCAGGTGGCGCACGACCTTCAGCCGCTAACGGGCGGCCCCGGCCACATTTTTGACGCATTTTAGCAGCTGCGCTACAGTGGTCCCAGGAGGGCTACTCCCAAAAGTCCTTATGCTCAAGGTTCTGGCTGCCGCAAGCTCATCTTGCCATTCCTCCTTTAAATTCCTACCAGGTGTGTTGAATTTAAATAGGGACATATTGTGCCATTTATGAATATTTGGACAAGATAGCAAATTCCTTTGTCTCCCCCCCACACTTCAAATAGAACTTCAAGTGCATCGGAAATAAAACTTGTAACATAAACATACCATAAAAATACCTTCACACAAGTGAAGACAACCAAAGTCTTAATATAAACGAATGAAAACTCTACCACTGGTAACTGTAACGTAACTTAACTTTTAGGTTTAATGACCCATAAGGAAAAAAATAAAAAAATAAAAAAGGTTTGCAACACGCAATAAAATATCTTTATCACTTGCTCAATATATAACAATAAAAGCGAGTCTCGGTATTGTGTCCTGAAGCCTCACCGAAGACTATTACTCATTTTTAAAAACATAATTACTATTGACTGTTTGGTCGAGCAACAATTAAACTGGATAATATGATGCATGGCGAAAGATATGGGAAAATTGATGAAGAGATTTCACGTCTAGATAGAATACAGAAAAGCCGAGCAGAACCACCTTGAGCGGGATTTAAAGGGGAATATTAACACTGAGGAGCATTAAAAAATTGAAAAGAAGAGAAAGTGTCTCACCTAGAGCAAAGTTATATTTTTTATGGACAAAAATAAGAGTTGCTAAACAGGGCATGGTAGGACAGTTTCTGTGCAGGTTGGCTCCATAGGTGCATACATGAAATGGCAGCACAAGGAAAAAATGGTAGGGGTGGATCTGATATAAGCCTAAATGAAAAATACCATTGTGATTTGGGTGCCAGATGAAAATGAAAAATATTTACAGTAGTAATGACGATAGTAAAACATTGGTAAATTTTACTGATATTTTACTACAACTAAAGAAAACCCCACTCTCACACAGAACCCCTTCCCCCTTCCTGACACCAAACTCTAACCCCCCCCCCCTTCCTGATGCTTAACTCGACAGCCCCCTTCCATAGCCTATCCCTAAAGCCCCCTTCTTGATGCTTAACCCTAAAAGCCCCCTTCCTGAAGCCTAACCCTAAAGCCCAATTCTTGATGCTAAACCCTAAATCCCCCCTTCCTGACACCTAGCCCTAGAGCCCCCCTTCCTGACGCCTATCCCTAAAGCCCCTCTTCCTGATGCCTAACCCTAAACCCCCCTTCCTGATGCTTAACCCTAAACCCGTCTTCCTGACACCTACCCCTAAAGCCCCCTTTCCCGATGCCCAACCCTAAAACCCTCCTTCCTGACGCCTAACCCTAGACTCCCCCTTCCAGATGCCTAACCCTTAACATGCATTCATCAAAAAAAGAAAAAGTACTATTAAATACAAAAGGCAAACAATTTCAATAACTAACTTTTTAATGAAATTTAAAAACAATAATTTTCAAAAGAGAAAAATTGTTAAATACAAAAGACCAAATATTTATATAACTATAACTCTCATTTTCAAAGCTATAAAAAAAAAAAAAAAAAACTTGAAAAACTAACATTCTAATGTTCTAAAAATAAAATAAATTTAAAAAACTATAACTTCTAGTTCTTTAAACATATTTATCAGGCGCCTACATTTCTGCTTTCGGTGCCCAATAGCCACTATTTGCATTAGCCTCTGTGGTGGCGCCCATATAACGGGCTGTTTATAGATCCTTTCCAGGTAGGGGTTTTGTAAAGAATAAATTCTGGTACTGAGAATACCCCGCGAGGAGATGGACTAGTCCAAAATCTGTCAGATTTTTACTAACCACTGTAAATGATGGTGGCATAGTAAATACTAGTGTAATAGTGCAGTTTACACTGGAACACATGTAAATTTAAAATTTGTTGTGACAGTACTAGTAGTAATCCTTTAAAGAGGGCCTAATTTCTTCCACAGGAGAGAAGGAAAACACAGTGAAACCCACCCTGTGTGTATTTAGAGATAACAGCCTGTCTAATTCTCCCTTATGTGAAAGTAATGAGCCACTGTAATATGAGCTGTCATCTCTGATCTGTGCTGCAGACTTGCCATTCAGGCAGGCTATATTTAGACATTGGGGTTAACTCTTTATGTGCTTCCATGAAACCAGGAAGTAACAGTGTTGCAGCATCTCCGTAGGAGTTCTGTGGGCTGCAACAAATAAATGTTTTTTTCTTTAAAGGTTATTATGCTAGTGCTTATCTTTTAGAGCAGAGGGAAAGTGCTGGGTTTGGGTCTGCTTTAAGTAATTTAGTAAGTAATAGTACTTATTTTTTGTCATATTTGCTTTTTGTTTTGCTGGTAATTACTTTTACTGGGTACTTTAAAACCACTTGCCGACCGCCCACTACCAGTTGTCAACCCCCGATCTGCCGCTACAAAGTGTATAATACACTTTGTAATGTATACAAAGTGTATTATACAGGCTGCCTCCTGCCCTGGTGGTCCCAGTGATCGAGGGGCCACCAGGACAAGAGGCAGCCCCCCCAGTAAGCACAACAGCACACTGATCCTACCCCCTGATCGCCCACAGCACCCCTCAGACCCCCCCCCCCCCCCCTCGATCACCCCCTCAGACCACTGTTTACACCCAATCACCCCCCTAATCACCCCGCCAACGCTATCCTATAGATTAGGTCCTAAACTGCCCCCGATCACTCCCCCACATTCTCAGATCCTCCCCACTCACCCCCCCCCCCCCCCCGTGTACTGTATACATCTATCACCTGTCAATCACCCATCAATCACCCCATCACTGCTACCCATCAGATCAGACCCTAATCTGCCCCTTGCGGGCACCTGATCACCCACCCACACCCTCAGACCACCCGCACACACCCCGATCACCTCGCCAGTGCATTGCTTGAATCTATTTTCCCATCTAATTACACCCTGATCACCTCTCAAGTGCATTGTTTAACTCTGTTTTCCCCTCTAATCACCCACTGATCACCCATCACTCACCCATCAATCACCCCCTGTCACCACCTGTCACTGCTGCCCATCAGATCAGACCCTCATCTGCCCCTTGCGGGCACCCATTCACCCGCCCACACCCTCAGATCGCCTTCAGACCCCCCGATCACCTCGCCAGTGCATTGCTTGCATCTATTCTCCAATCTAATCACACCCTGATCACCTATCAATCATCCCTTCACCCCCTGTTACCACCTGTCACTGCTACCCACAGATCAGACCCTAATCTGCTCCTTGCAGGCACACACCCATTCATAGAAGATTGTATTTTTTTGTCACAAGTTAGTGGAAAATGACACTTTGTGAAAAAATAAAAAAAATAAAAAAATTCTGCTAACTTGTGACAATTCTATTTCTTAGCTGTACGACATGTATAATTCATAATCTCATACGTTTATTTTTGCTTCAGGTTCCCTTTAACTAGGTTGTTCATCTTTTGTGGTATAAATGTAATTGCTTATGTGTAAAAAAAAAACACACAAAAAAAAAAAACACACACAGAAGAAACTGGCAGAGGATGCAACTCTGCCTCACTGCCAAAAACTAAAAAAAGGATTTGGCCTAACATTTATCCTTAGCAATCCTTCAGGCTTGGGCATATCAGCAAGGGAGCGCTAGGCATTTAGGTTGTTGCAGCGAGACAGGTGCCCTCTGCTCTGATATACTGAAGCAGGAAAGGGAAGGAGGTGTCAGGTATAAAGACGCAACCAGATGAGGAAACCAATATTAAAATCAGCTGGAAAGAGGCAGAATATTTTCCCTTTGAAGCTTTCTGCTGATCCATCCACTCTTTTTTCTCTGCAACTTTTACAGGTTTGTGCCCTCAGGGAACGTAAATAGGAGTTACAGCAAGGTAGCGCTCAGCATGTATTATTGACAAGGAGTAAGCACTTCAGTCAGTGTAAAAACTGGGTTAAAGCTGCACTCCAGCCTGCGGGAATATAACAAGTCTAGAATTTCAATCATGAATTAAAGGACCTCTAAACCGAAAATCGTAAAATTTAAAATACATGTAAACACGTACAAATAAGAAGCGCATTTCTTTCAGAGTAAAATGAACTAAACATTACTTTTCTCCCATGTCCCTGTCACTTACAGTAGGTAGTAAAATTCTGACATATCTGACAGGTTTTGGACTAGCCCATCTCCTCATGAGGGAGGGAGTGTTTCTCAGGGTTTTCTTTATTTTTGAAAGCACTTAGTGAATGGCAGTTGCTCGGGCCAACTGTGTGCAGCGAGTAGGAAGGTTAGCCAGCATCTTTGTATAAATCCCTTTCAGGGTGTGCCTTTATAAAGAATAAAGGCCATGCCAAGAATCCCACATGAGGAGATGGGATAGTTCTGTCAGATTTCTGCTAACCTATAGGTTTACATGTATTTTTAATTAGTTGACGATAGTGGCCCTTTAAGTATTGACTATTTAAAGCAAGCCTAAAGGGGGGGGGGGGGGGGGGGGTTGACCATTAAACATAGCTGCTACGCCTAAACGGCTGCTGCACACTCCCACGGCCGATCATGCACGTGCGCTCCCGTGCCGACTCCCATTATCCCAGAGATCATGAAATGGGGACACAGTTCCCATTCATTCATCTAAGTCCCCGTTAGAAAGACTGACAGCTCTGCCAGGGTGGTGTCGTCGGGTTTTCAATCCAAAATATTTAATATAACCAACGGTACCCGCCAGGGGGGCCCGCTCTCCCCGCTTATATTTACACTAATCATGGAAACTATGGCTCAAAAGATCAGAAGCAACCCCCGATTCAAAAGGTATACACTATAATGGACAAATCCATAAAATTGGGTTGTTTGCGGACGACACCATCCTGGCTATTACGGATCCACTAAACTCGCTACCCTTTCTTATGCAGGACCTAAACCACTTCTCGGAGGGTTGTTATTATAAGATAAATTAATCCAAATCATTCATTCTGGGATCTTACATTTCTCCTGAGGTCCAAAACAAAATTAAATGCCAATATCCCTTTCCCTGGGCTACAGAGTCAATCTCATATTTGGGTACTAAATTATCAGCTTCGTCTAATAAACTATATAAACTTAATTATATTCTACAAGGCTATAATAAACATTGGCCCATATGCAATTCACTTTTTCTCCTGAGTTTTCTCCTAGGTGATATTTTTACAACTTGTCATAAAATGTATTTTAAGTCACCAGCAAGCAAGAAATTACTCAAAATAAAATTTAATAGCACTTTTTCACCAAATTTTGGGTGCTTTTTCATTTGTAAAATGTAGAAAATTTGGTTTACAGAGAAGATGAAAATTATCTCCTAGGAGAAAACTCAGGTGAAAAAAATAATTGCATATGGGCCATTCTCTCTCATGGGCCGGTAGGCTGGCAACTTTTAAAATGTTCACCCTACCAAAAATAACCTTTATATTTCGCACGGTCACAATCCCAATCCCCAACAGATACTTCTCAGATCTAAATAGAATCATTTTAGATTTTATTTGGGGGATAGGTAAAAAACGCAGAATAGCTCACAAAAACCTAACTATACCTATAAAATGTGGAGGCTTCGGCCTCCCTTGCCTAAAAACTCTATATTTAGCTTGCAACCTAGAAATCTCTAAGGCATGGTGGTTGAAAGACAATAGACCGTTATGGGCCTCTATGGGAAGCTCTATACTGAAATGTCAACCCAGTGACTTTTTAGTAGCAACATGTATACAAAAGAATATTCAAATACCAAATTATCCCACAATCGTAGCCACTATTAATGCATGGAAATCATTGTCACAAACAGAAACTAAAGGCCAAATTAGAGCAATACCCAACATTCCTCTCTCATGTCTTAAAATCCTAATAGACAATATTAATATATCTGCCTGGATGAGGGCGGGTGTATCCACTCTACAACAGACCATTGCACAAACAGGGATAAAATCCTTCCAAGATTTAAAAGAGGGATTTGGATTGGAAAATCAAGACTTTCACACTTTCCTCCAAATCCGCCACTTCATACAGTCAACACAATCCTATTGGCCTAAATGGCCAACAGACTTATGCTCCCACTTTGTTATTCCAGGCAAATTAAAAAAGGGAATAGCGACTTGCTATGAAACCTTAACCACTTCACCACTGAGGGGTTTTACCCCCTGAGCACCAGAGCAATTTTCACCTTTCAGCGCTCCTTCCATTCATTCATCTATAACTTTATCATTACTTATCGCAATGAAATGAACTATATCTTGTTTTTTCCGCCACCAATTAGGCTTTCTTTAGGTGGGACATTATGCCAAGAATTATTTTTTTCTAAATGTGTTTTAATGGGAAAATAGGAAAAATGTGGGGAAAAAAATAATTATTTTTCAGTTTTCGGCCATTATAGTTTTTAAATAATGCATGCTACTGTAATTAAAACCCATGAAACGTATTTGCCCTTTTGTCCCGGTTATAAAACCATTTAAATTATGTCCCTATCACAATGTTTGGCGCCAATATTTTATTTGGAAATAAAGGTGCATTTTTTTCAGTTTTGCGTCCATCCCTAATTACAAGCCCATAGTTTATAAAGTAACAGTGTTATACCCTCTTGACATAAATATTTAAAAAGTTCAGTCCCTAAGGTAACTATTTATGTATTTTTTTTAATTGTAAATTTTTTAATTTTTTTTTAATTACAAAAAAAAAAAAAATAGGGAGTGTGGGAGGTAATGAGTTAATTTTATGTGTAAAAGTCATTTATTTGTATGTGAAAAATGTGTAGGGTGTAGTTTACTATTTGGCCACAAGATGGCCACAGTAACTTTTTGTTTTAATGCGACCTCCAAGCTTCCTTCCGGAAGCTTGGAGGAAGTATAAGGAGGCTGTACACGTGAGTTTTTTTCTCACAATGATCGCGCTGCCCATAGGAGAGCAGCTGATCATTGCGGGGCTTAGATCAACGAACGGGAATGGATTTTCCCGTTCATTGATCTCTGGGCGAGCGGGCGGCGGCGTGTTTACTAGCGGCGGGCGGCGTGTTTACGAGCGGGAGCGCGGGCAGCGTCGGGAACGCGGAAAGTACGTGTTTCTCCGTCCCTGGTTTTTAAAGGATGGAAAAAGGGGCGGAGAAATACGTACGTGCGGGGGTAAAGTGGTTAATATCTAACTCAATAATAAATATTGACAAGTATGTAGAACACTGGTTCTCGTCTCTTAAAGAGACACTAAAGCAAAAAAAAAAAAAATGATATAGTGAATTGGTTGTGTACTATGAATAATTACTAGAAGATTAGCAGCAAAGAAAATATTATCATACTTTTATTTTCAGGTATATAGTGTTTTTTTCTAACATTGCATCATTCTATATTATGTGCAGATTACACAACACTCAGCATTCAAAATGATTCTTTCAGAGCAGTCTGTGAAGTAATGACCTCTCCTCTAGCAGAGAAAAAGTAAACAGTTCACTTACAGTTGAGATAATAAAAGTCAGATAACAGCCCTCTCCACGACTAAAGGCCCATACACACGTCGGATTTTAGCGAACGACCCGTCGTTTGAACGTTCCGTCGTTTGGACGTTTTCGCGTCAAATCCGACGTGTGTACAGACTATCGTTCGGGTGATAAGACTGGTTACCAGCGATCCGCCGGGTGGATCGCTGGTAACCAGTCTTATCACCCGAACGATAGTCTGTACACACGTCGGATTTGACGCGAAAACGTCCAAACGACGGAACGTTCAAACGACGGGTCGTTCGCTAAAATCCGACGTGTGTATGGGCCTTTAGACTTAGTCGGAGAGTTAATGGCTTGTTTGCATAGAGATAACAACTGGAGTTTCTTAACTCTTCCTGTACTGGAAACAATTAGACTGATGTATCTGATCTTAATGTTTTTTTTTCTTAGCTGTACTACACATACAAATCATAATATCATAATTTTTTTTCAGCTTCAGTGTCTCTTTAAGACAAGTATAACAAAAGATATGTGGTGTCGAGCATCAAAAAATATTTCTAAGTTTTCTAAATGTTCATCCCACTGGGAGACCCTACTAAAAATATTGTTAGATTGGTACATCACTCCTTGCAAGCTGGCTAAATATTCTAAATCACATGAAAAAGCATGTTGGAGGAACTGTGGTGAAGATGGTACTTTAACCCACATATTATGGGACTGTCCCCTCATTAAACCTATATGGAATCAAACATTTGAGGAAATTTCAAATTTAATAGACATTGGCACTCTCCCAATCCCAGAATCAGCACTTTTGCATATAGGGATAGACTCCTTCCCAAACGCACATAGATTAGTAATCACTCACTTATTGTGTGCCACAAGACAGGCCATCTGTGTGCATTGGAAGGACCCTGATCCTCCATCTTGGTCTTATATAACCACTCTTACAAATCTAAACCTCGATATGGAACATAAACTGAGGGATTCCTACGTATAAAATATTAAACTTTAATTCGGAAAAATAGCTCTATACTTAGGTTTATAAAAATTCCAATATCACTAATTTTACCCAATAGAGGCTCAAGAATAAGTAGGAGGATGAGGAAGCTTGAATTGTTTCTATAGATATAGTATTAGTATGTTAGAATGTCTGTTAGTCTTTGTCAAGGTCAGAGCCGGGACAAGGTCCTTCAGCACCCAAGACTGAGACAGCAAAGTGCGCCCCTCCATCCCTCCCACCCCAGTCATCACACACTGATTACTAATAGACTAAGAGGCGCCCCAGGGCCCCCAAACTCCCTAACACCTTACTCTAGCTACCTGGCTTGCAGTCACTGTCATGTATCCCCTTTTCTTATTTCTTTCTGCTTCAAACACAATTGGGAATGACAGCTGAATGAATTGTGCACCCTCTCCTACACTGTGCCCTGAGACTGGAGCCTCTCCAGCCTCTGCCTCGGCCCAGCCCTGGTCAAGGTTAGGTACGTCAACAACATAATATAAATCTTGATGAGGATGCATAATACTAGCACTAGCTAGTCATGGGCTTGATATTGCAAATTGTCTCAAGTCTTTCAGCAACACATTTATAGGATTTTGTAGAATCTTATATAATTCTTCATAAGATTTCAGATGTGCTCTCAATTTTTTTGCAAAACACTCAAATTTTAAATTGAATAAAGAAAAAACGGAGATCCTAAATATAGGCTGTTCGGTAAAACTTATGGAAGAGATAAAACAGAGCAGTGAATTTAGGTGTAATAATTACGCAATTAAATACTTAGGTATTAATCTTACCAACAATCCCGATTCTCTCTTTAAAAGTAACTTTTTGAAAATAGTGGGTGAATGTAAAAAAAGTTGAGATCTTGGGATCGTCCATGTTTTAATCTAATTGGTAGGATCAACATTATTAAAATGTTGATCCTCCCGAAGCTTATTTTTCTGCTGCAGAGCTTACCAATAGCCATCCCTAATATATGGTTCCAGAACTGGCACAAAATATTTCAGAATTTTATTTGGAACAATGCTAAGCACAGAATAAACTATAAACTAGTTATGAAAAGAAAAGACCAGGGCGGACTTGCCGCTCCAAACTTATATAACTACCAAAAAAGTGTACATTTGACAAGAATCTTGGAATGGAAAATAGAGACCACTACTGATGTAGAGAATAAGATATGGCCGCGGCTAGAGGAGGAGGAATCAGATTTTGATCTGGTTTTTACTTGGATCACTAAAAATATCAATAAAGTATATAACCTATCGTCCCATCCGTTGATTAAACCAACCCTAAAATCGCTGCTTTGGATAATTGAAAAGTGGCAAAAAAAAACAGGATTCTCCCCTTTAACAACCCTACGTGATAATCCAGACTTCCCCCCAGGTCTTGACCCAGCTTGGTTTGGTAAACACAATATAAGTCGCGAGACACGTGTTGTTGATATTGGGGGAAACTCCACTCTGGGAATTAGACCAATTTTTGAGTGTAACGACCAGATTAGTTCGTGGGGCTCCTCCCAGATACATAGTTTTTTCTTTAGATTTACTGCGCGGTTTGCTCAAAAGAGGGATCTGAATAATTTTGAAAAACATTTTTATCTGGGAAAAAAAATGAATAAATCAATTTCTAGTTTATACTCATATATCTGCGCGACAGAGTGTGGCCAGGATTTCCCTGCGTACTGTAGGAAGTGGGAAAATGAGCTGGGGTGTAGTCTGGAAGGGTTATGGCCACAAATATGGGTAAATACTTTTAAAATACAAGATCCAAGGTTGCAACTGATACAATTTAAAACAATTGGTAGATGGTACATTACACCACTCCGTGTCGGTAAGTTTGCAAATCGCAAGGTGATGTGCTGGAGATGTGGACAGGGGGATGGAGGTATGTTACATATGTGGTGGCTATGCCCGATAGTTAGAAAATTCTGGGATGACATCATCCTCCTGGCGGAGAGATTGCTAAAAGAAAAGTTTGAACTGTCACCGAATGAAGCAATCCTTAGTTACACAGCTAAAAAAGAAAGCCTTGGATGCTCCTTGATTAAAGAATATGGCACGATAGTTGCTAAAAGCATTATAGCTAATAATTGGAAAAATCCGGCCAGGTTAGATATAGGAGAATGGCTTGCTAGGATGGATGAATTGTGTAAAAATAAGGAACTGGGTAGGGCGGCTGGAGTAGAAGAAATATGGAGAAGCCTTACAGCTAATCTCAGCTAGGCTTTCCTTTGGGGAGGGCCGGAGCTGAGAGTTGAGAGTTGTTGGTGAGGGATGTTTGGGCTGGAGGGATGTGGTGTTGTTTGGTGGTGGAGGGAGGTGGTGGGCTCCTGGGAAGGGGCGGATGGTGGGATGATTGTGATGGGCTCGTCTGGGGTTGCTTGAGGTTGTTGGATGTTTTTGCAAGGTATAAGTGGCCTCTAAAGAGAGAGGCTGGAGATATGAGAGGAGTAAATGTAGGTTGTTGTTGGTGTAAATGTTTACTAGAAGAATAACTGGATAACTGACTCAGCAACAGTGATTTAACGGTGAGGAATAAGGGCTTAAGGGTGAAGAAAGTCACTGATATGCATATTTAACTCTTGCTAAACTATGATGAATAAACTATGATGATCACACATTTCAGTTTAGGGGTATGGCAAGAAAAGAAACTGCTAACGCCCCAAGTAACTGATTACTCATGAATTTGGGTCTGTGTGCTGAGTTTAGAAAAAAAAGAAAAAAAAAAAAAAAAAAAAAAAAAAAAGATTTCAGATGTGCTTTATTTAATTGCATTATGACAAATTTATGTAGCTGACTTTCTCTGTATTGCAATGCATGGATTAGTAGCCCTTGATGCATACATATCTATATATTAGCATGTACAGAATTATTTAAATCCATATACTAAGCTCTTCTCTAGTACCACTATATTTATGTTGTGACATGTTGTATGTTTGAAAAATTTTCAAATAAAAACATTAAGTTTAAAAAAAAAGAAAGACTGACAGCTTCTATGAGAAGCCACTATCTTTCTAAGTGTTACGTCTCCTCTGCACCTCCTGTAAGCATACGTTACGCTTGCAGGATCAAAAAAAAAAAAAAAGTGACTGAGGCCATCTTGTGGCCGAATAGTAAAGCTACATTTACATACATTTTTTTTTTTAATAAATAGACACACATGTATAATTAACTGTTTACCTCCCACACTCTCCCAAAAGTATCCAAATAATTTTTTTTATAAGATAAGAACAAATAGTTACCTAAGGGTCTGAATTTTTTTTTTAATATCCATGTCAAGAGGGTATATTACTATTATTTTTTAAATTATAAGCTTGTAAATAGTGATGGACGCAAAACTGAAAAAAAGCACCTTTATTTCCAAATAAAATATTAGCGCCATACATTGTGATAGGGACATAATTTAAAATGGGCAAATAAAATATGTGAGTTTTAATTATGGTAGCATGTATTTTTTTAAAGCTATAATGGCCATTTTTTTCCCATTTTGTTTCTTAATATTCCTGTTAAAATGCATTTAGAATAAAATAATTCTTAGCAAAATGTACCACCCAAAGAAACCCTAATTGGTGGCGGAAAAAATAAGATAGATCATTTCATCATGATAAGTAGTAATAAAGGTATTGGTGAATAAATGGGAGGTGAAAATTGATCGGATGCATAAGGTGAAAAATGACTGTAGGCTGAAGCGGTTAAATTTGGGTACTTACCCCAGGAGAGGGAAGCCTCTGGATCCCTCTCTGCATCCCACATCACTCTTTTCCTCACCGATCCAGCGCTGAGACCCCCTGCAAGCACACTGACAAGGTCTTGCAGATGGAGCTCGCCCGCCCCACCAGGCACAGACTGCTCATGCCTGCACACTAGCAGGAAACCCAACGGGCTCAGCTTTTCCCACTGAGCCTGAGCCATGCTTTATGGCTACAGCACCGGCACAATCGGGCTAAGCCCTGTGGAAGTTCAGCGGTCCCAGCGCTGGAACCAGAGGGACAGAGAGAGGGACAGAGGAAGTCTCGGTACGATCCAGGAGGCTTCCCATTCCCTAGGTGAATATCTACATTTTTTCCATTAACGATCTCCCAGATTTACTTTAAGGGTTTGTTCACACTAGGGGCTTGATTCACTAAAGTGTGAGAACTGCTATCACAGCAGTTATCACGCGATCTGCCGCGTGCGAAGGTTTGCGCGCGTTAAGGATTACGATCGCGTGTAAATGAAGGTTGGAGCACGATCACGTGTGCGTTTCACGCGCAAACCTTTTATCACGCAGCGTAACCCTTGACGCGCGCAAACCTTCGCGCGCGGCAGATCGCTTGATAACTGCTGTGATAGCAGTTATCACGTTTTAGTGAATCAAGCCCTATGAGAGTTTTCAGATTTATTTAAAGGGATACTGTAGGGGGGTCGGGGGAAAATGAGTTGAACTTACCCGGGGCGTCTAACGGTCCCCCGCAGACATCCTGTGTTGGCGCAGCCACTCACCGATGCTCCGGCCCCGCCTCCGGTTCACTTCTGGAATTTCAGACTTTAAAGTCTCCAAACCACTGCGCCTGCGTTGCCGTGTCCTCGATCCCGTTGATGTAATCAAGAGCGCACAGCGCAGACCCAGTATGGTCTGTGTCTGCGCATTAAACTCCCGGTGACATCAGCGGGAGCGAGGACACGGGCGTGCAGGCGCAGTGGTTTTCTGACTTTAAAGTCAGAAATTCCAGAAGTGAACTGGAGGCGGGGCCGGAGCATCAGTGAGTGGCTGCGCCAACACAGGATGTCTGCGGGGGACCATTAGAAGCCCCGGTAAGTTCAGCTCATTTTCCCCCGACCCCCCTACAGTATCCCTTTAAGTGCTGGCGATTTTAGAAGTCGCCCTAAAAGCGTTTGTGCAATGATTTCCTATGAGAGTCACTCGGAGAGAGAAGGCACCCAAAAAATAACCATGATTGTAATAATTATTAAATAGCTTAGTTCTGAGTAAAAGGGGCAACGCCAACATAAGAAAAAATGTTAATAATCAGACAAAAACGATAACGCGTTTCGCGGACCACAGACCGCTTCCTCAGATCAAATAAATCAGTGGTAGCCAAGGTGCAGAGCTTGGAGCGCCTAAAGATCTTCTGGCACGGGCTGTGCTCGTGGGGGCCAATTTCCCTAATCTGCCACTTCCCTTCTGATGGGCTCCATCTTCTTACACGTCTGCCTACAGAGCGAAAGTCCCAGTTTGATTTCTCTAGGAGGATTTTGTTTTTTCTTGATATTGTTCCTGCTCATGCCTAATTCCAAGTAAAGGTTGTAGAAACACCTGAATTTGTCCTCACACAATATTTTTGACACATTCGTTAGGGTTTGTTAGCTTCCTGTGATGTTTCAGGATTACGTACTCACAGTGGCGTAGCTAAGGACCTGTGGGCCCCAATGCAAGTTTTACAATGGGGCCCCCCATGCACTCTATACATAGAAATTGAAACGACGCACTAAAAGCTGCCAATGGCAACTACAATGTCAGAGGTGCAAGAAGGGGATGGGGAATAGTTTGTTAATGATTACCACTATTCAAAGTATATATATAAATGATTATTATGAGCACAGGACCAATATAGAGCTAATACTGTAGTTGAAGGAGGGCCATTCGGGGCCCCTCTGGCCCAAGGGCCCCGATGCGGTCGCTACCGCTGCACCCCCTATTGCTACGCCCCTGCGTACTCATAAAAGGACGATGAGTGGGTGAAATTGGTAACCAGGACCTGTGTCATATCAGATCATATGATGTTTGCTGAAAAGCTAGTTAAAGAGCAACTCCAGACTAAACAAACATACTGTCATTAAGTTACATTAGTTATGTTAATTAAAATAGATAGGTAATATAATCTCTTACCCATCCTGTTTTAAAAGAACAGGCAAATGTTTGATTTCATGATGGCAGCCATCTTTTTGGTTGAAAGGAGATGACAGGGAGCATGAGACACAGTTCCAACTGTCCTGAGCACCTCTCCCAGTTGCTAGGCAACGTGAACAACATAGGAAATCCCATCATGCTCTGCACAGCATCAGGGAAAAAAAGCCAGGGCTTTTTTTCTTTGATGGGTGGAGCTTAGCTTAAAAATGCAGCTAAAAATCATGCTTTGGTAAGAAAAACAAAGTTCTGATGCTGTGAAACTGTTAAAGAGACACCAAGCTTTTTCAGTTCTGCTGAGTAGATTTTTAGTCCGGAGGTTCACTTTAAATATTGATCATACAACTAGTTGATTAACCTCTTCCAGACCTTGGTAATCTGTCTGGCAAGCTGTTCCCCATCCCCTTCTTGCACCTCTGACACTGTAGTTGCCATTGGCAGGTTTTGGCAGGTTTTGGTGAGCCATATCAATTGTTATGTATAGAGGGCTTGGGGGGCCCCATTGTAAAACTTGCATCGGGGCCCACAGCTCCTTACCTATGCCACTGAGGGTACGTATCTAATTTTGAAGCAAAACTTTAGCCAAGGTTCACTTTAATAACGTTTAAAGTATTACCGTATCTATTGTACACATTTTAGCAGGAAAATCCTATAGGAGCAGCATTCTTTCCAGACTAGCCCAATAAAGCCGCATTTACGCTTTATGGTCTTATTATCTGGGAAATGGTGATTTCTCTTCAATCGACTTACTCTATCCAGAACATTACCCAGAACACTTTTTCAATTTTCTAAAGCATACATTTATTATCGGCAGCGATTGTAACAGTATCCAGTGTTAAAATCATCATTTTAGCTGCGAGCGAGATTTTGTAATCATGCAAAACCTGGCTCATCTCGGTTCATTACAGCACTGGCTCTGCTCTAGCTTTTCTCAAAGGGTTTGGGCTAGTGTTTATACAGAAATAATAATATAAAGTACAGCCAAGATGAAAATCAAGCAAAAAGGAAGGGAGACGCTTGAAGTGAATCTAATCAGAAACAACAGAAAGTTACCATGTGATGGTAAAGTACAGCATGCCATCGTAGGTTTCCCTCATGGGCATAACTATAGGGGACCAGCCCCTGCAACTGCAGGGGGGCCCAGAGCTGTGGGGGACTCCAACTACTAACCTTCAATTCCTCTAATATAAGAGACCATCCTTCAGACCTTGCGTTTTTGTGGCTACACTTGTAATGGGTGTGAAGATCATGATGGCTATGCTTGACTTATAACCCTTGTGAGATGGGCCTCTAGGTCTTGATGGTCACCAAGGGGAGACAAGGGAAGGGGTATGAACTTTGGGCAGGGGAGTCTATAAAAGCAGTTGAAAAAAATGCGGCCAAAAATGGGTGCAATTGTTATTTATCGATATATGTGGGCATAATGGTTATTTATCAAAATATAGAAAGTTGTTACCCCTATTTAGTGGGTAGGCTGCAATTGAATTGAAATTATATTATTGGTAGCAGGGATCAGGGGTGTTAAGGTTAGGCATCACTAGGAGGGGTCTTAGGGTTAGGCGCCACCAGGGGGGGACTTAGGGTTAGGCACCACCAACGGGGTCTTAGAGTTAGGCACCACCATAGGGATCTTAGGGTTAGGCACCAGCAGGGGAAGGTTCAGTGTGAGAGTAGGGACAGGTTAGGTTATAGTGAGGTTCAACATTATTTGTAAATTTACTGATAATGTAATACCGCAATTCAATTGCTATTTACAGTTTTTGTTACTGTTGCGCTTAACTTGTTATTTAGCCCCGATATTGCTTGTAATATCGTTATTTAACGTCGCGCCTAAATTAGCTTGCGACTATTTCAAATGTATTCTATCAAAGTTTTTCTGGGGTGGAGCCCTATAAATTGTAGTTACACCACTGGTTACCCCTGAAACATTCCATAACAATACAGAGGTAAAGTCCCTATTTAGACAGAGCAGTGGGGAGCCTGTGTGATGTTACACATCTAGGCTGTGTTTATTCATAATGGTCTGGAGGAAAAAGATTGCTAATGTCATACTTCTGCATCCTCACTCCTAAAATGGCGCCCGCTCCTCCCCATGTGAGTGTGGGTCACTGGCTGTGGCTGGGGAGGTGTGCATGTCATGACGTGCGGCCTTCCACATGCATGTGCAAGGTTCAGTATGCACGTTCGTGCAGGCACAGCACACAGCGTTACATGCCAAGGCTTTCTGTGTGCAATATAAAAGGAAAGCTCTGCCTTGTAACAGGTGCCAGGGGGTAACAACAACGGAGTAGCCCTAAAGCTGTAAGAGACAAAGTCGGAGGACTATGGCGTGGGAGCGATCCGTGCAAATGGGGCTGGAGTAAGCTCCAGGTATGTATAAATCTTTTTTTGTAGTGAGCTCTGAGTCCCTTTAAATGATAGAAATAACATTTAAAGTATATTAAACACATTTTCAGTATAAAAATACATAAAAATGAAAGAGACAAGAGTAAGAAAGATGGACAGAGGGATTTAGTTACTAAAGAGGCACTGTCCCTCTGAAAAAAGGACAGTTGGGCGCTATGCATCTGCCAGTGTAGGGGTGCCTTAACAAGGCCATACATAAGTTCTCCAGCACTGGATTTCTGGGAAGGCCATAGAGGCCCGGGCCTAGGGTGCCTGCAGCTCAAGGGCGCACCTGAACATAAAAAAGGAGTTGCTGAACATAAAAGAGGAGACTGAAATGCTCAAGGGAGTGGTTCATTAGTGGTTGCTTTACATGGATGATGCACAGGGAAAAGGGGGCTGCACAAGAAAAGGAATCCACAACATGCTTGGCCTGAAGCACAAAAAATACTGAAAATCCGGTCTTGTCGCCACAATTCTCATTGAGATGAAATGTTTCAGCTCTATGCGTTTGCTATCTAGCTCATATCACGCAGTGAATTTACACATACAATTAGGGCTACTTACAATTTTTAAGTGAGTCAGGAGCCTCATGACATCGGCCATGTCTGCCAAGATGAGTAGGCGGGTGACGGCAGAAAGTAGCGCCCGGGCAGCCCGTACCATGGTGCCGCGCTTTACCGAGGAACACGGATCGTCTGCAAACTCCGCTGAGGCAATCCGCATGGTCTCTCCTACAATAAAGTAAAATCCACTTTAATTGGATGGTAAATGCACAGATAAAAGAAACACCGTTTGATCCTTTACTACACTCTTTAAAGAATGGTTAAATCCATTTTTATATACTGGCAGTAAAAGGATTGGAATTTATCAGGATATTAGCTCATATAATGCGGGTAAGGCTGAACTGCGAGCGTCTACAGAATCGTACAGCGCTGTTACATAGTTGGGAAAAAAAAAAAAGACATACACCCATTGAGATCAATCAGAAAGTAAAGTACAACATCAGCCTGCTCCCTCACATATCCCTGTTGATCCAGAAGAAGGTGAAAATCCCTTACAAGGCATGGTCCAATTAGCCCCAAAAGGGAAAAATCCCTTCCCAACTCCACCTGGCAAGCAGATAAAATCCCTGGATCCACACCATTGGTCATTACCTGGTAATTATAGCCATGGATGTCTTCTAATGCAAGGAAAGCATCTAAGCCCCCTTTAAACAAAGATATAGAATGTGCCATAACTACTTACTGTGGTAATGCATTCTACATTTTGATCACTTTTACTGTAACAAATCCTTTCCTAAATAAATGGCTAAAATGTTTTTTAACTCATGCCACCTGGTCCTTTGTAAAAGCTGAAAAAGTGTGTGTGTGTGTGTGTGGTCTTCTGGCTGCTTACGCTAGAGGGAAGGGTCAACGGGCTACCTATACTGGAGGGAGAGGGGGGTCAACAGGCTACCTGTACTAGAGGGAGGAGGGAAAGGGTCATTTGGCTACCTATGCTGGAGGGGGGGGGGTCATCTAGCTACCTATGCTGGAGGGGGTAGGGGTCATCTGGCTACCTATACTGGAGGGAGGGGGGAAGGGGTTATCTGGCTGCCTATACTGGAGGGAGGGGGAAGGGGTTATCTGGCTGCCTATACTGGAGGGAGGAGGAAGAGTCATCTAGCTACCTATGCTGGAGGGGGGGAGGGGTCATCTAGCTACCTATGCTGGAGGGGGTAGGGGTCATCTGGCTACCTATACTGGAGGGGGGGAGGGGTCATCTGGCTACCTATACTGGAGGGAGGGGGAAGGGGTTATCTGGCTGCCTATACTGGAGGGAGGAGGAAGAGTCATCTAGCTACCTATACTGGAGGGGGGAGGGGTCATCTGGCTGCCTATATTGAAGGGGGGGGGGGGGCGCTTTTGCTGACAGTGTCCTAAGGCAGTAAATAATACAAATCCGTCCCTGGCTGTCATTTACAGTAGTTAGATATCTGACAGAACTGACAGGCTTTTGACTAGTCCATCTCTTCATGGGGGATTTTCAGTATTTGATTTATTCTTTACAAAAACACTCCCTGGAAAGGATCTATACAAAGATGCTGGCCGCCCCCCTACCTGTTTACACACTATTCTGGCAGTTGGCCCGAGCAACTGCTGTTTACGAAGTGCTTTAGAAAATAAAGAACACCCTGAGAATACCCTGTGAGGAGATGGCCTAGTCTAAAACCTGTCAGTTCTGTCATATTTCTACAACCTACTGTAAGTGACAGCAATACAGAAGAAAAGTAATGTATGTCTCATGTTACTCTGGGAGAAATGTACTTTGTATTTAAATGTTTTTACGTATTTTAAATCTCACAATTTTTGGTGATAGTCCTTTAACACCGCCAGGTAGTTTTGTGGCAGCAGGGTGAGCCATCATTCTACTCTCCACTCCCCCCCCACCTGCGGCGTACTAATATGTACACGAAGGAGAGAGTGAGCGAGAGATGCCTAAGGCCTCATTCACACCAGAAAGCATTAAAAAAAAGTGCATAAACACATTTTTCTGTGCTTAAGGTTAGGTTCACAGTGGGGTATTGCTGTGCATCGTAATGGCCGCATTGTGTCACATTGCAATACAAAATCAATCCAACGTTTACAGTGCATTTGCTGTTGTGCGGTGTGACATAGTGCAGTATCCGCATAACACCGGTATTAACAGTACAGTGAAGCTTCACTGTATGGGACACAATGCTTGGATAATGTGCATCGCTGCTTTCCCACTGCATTGCACTGCGTACCCGCTGTTACAGGGAACAACTCTCAGGGCCCGTTTCCACTTTAGCGGCGCTGCGTCTGCGAGACATGCGGCCGCTTTTCCGGGTCAGCGGGATCGCAGGTGAATCTAAGCCTCCTGAGCGAATTCTGCGGGGGGCTAAATCGCTACCGCAAGCAATTCGGCTGGCGGAGCCATTCCCCCCTATGGCAGAGTTTCCCGTTGCAATTCATGTGCGGGGAAACTCTGCAGAATCGCGGGGGTTTCCGCGATAGTGGAAACGGGCCCTTAGGCCTTGTTCACATTGCGTTCCCTTCGCATGTCCTTCCGCGTTGGGCGTTTGAGGTGTCTTTTTTTTTTTCAGATTCCCGGCGCTTGGGTGAGCGATTCGTTTTTGTGCTTAGCGGTTTTCTAAGTGTTTTTTCCAAGCGGTTTTGTAATTCTCTGCCTGACGCAAGTCAGGAAGTGAACTCTTTGACCCGGAAAATAATAAATACAATGTATTTATTCTTAAAAATGCGAACGCAATCGCTGCACAAAGCAATTTTATGAGCGTTTTGCATTTCTTCTATATTTTCCATTGAGGCGGAATCACTTCAAAAATGTTACACGCGACGCTTTACTGAACGGACAGCGCATGACCCGCGCTGATATGAACCTTTTCATACACATTCATTGTAGACGCGGTCGGGGGGCATTTTTAAAAACCGCATGCGGGTGAAAAAAAGCAGAGAACACCTGCAGTGTGAACAAGCCCTCACTGTAAACCTAGCCTAAAGCTTGGTTCACACACAAAAAGGTGTCCAGGCCTGTCCTGTCGGTTTTTGACAGTTGCCATCAGTTTTTGCATGGGTTTCTATGGGTGTGTTTACTTATAAAAGATGTACATTTCCGATCCAGTCAGGTAAAACTGCTCGAAAACTGATGCAAAATTGACAGAACAGGACAGCACAGATTTATGTGTGACCAAGCCCAAGTGGGCAGCAGGGTGGCGTAGCGGTTAGCGCTCTCTCCTTGCAGCGCTGGGTCCTGGGTTTGGATCTGAGCCAGGGTACTTGCTGCACAGAGTTTGTATGTTCTCCTTGTGTCTGCGTGGGTTTCCTCCACATCCCCAAAACATACAGCTAAGTTATTTGGCTTCCTCCTAAATTGGCCCTAGACTATGATACATGCAATATACAATACATACATAGACATATGAGTGTGTAAGGTTTTACTGTAAACATAAAGTAATTGTATAATAGTTGTGAAGTTGAGAGGGGATCACAGCCAGCACGCAGTACAAGACAAGTGTCTGTTAATTTAAAAAGTCAAAATCACACAGCTTTGCTTCAGCATCAATTGTAAAGTAAACCCATAGCTTACATCAGCTTTGAAAGTCCTTAACGTTGGCAAAGTCCAGACTATGCAAGTCAGTCTGATTCCTAGGGCAAAATCATCTAACCCAGCAGTTCACAGTATATGATTTGTTCACAGTGCTTCCAAACACACTCATCAGGAGGTCAGCAGCACACATGCTCCACAAAATCCTCCTCCATACTCCACCTGTGCCTCCTCTAGATGCAAATTAGTAGAGTTTCCCCTCAGCAAAAGCCAGGTGTGTACCTGGGTGGAATGGTAAGGCACACCTTATTCCTACCCTACCATTCCAGAGTCTGGCCCTGAAATAAAATAAATAAAAAGACAGCAACCTGGATTGCTGCCAAACAGTCCCTTTCCAGGTACACACAAAGCTTCAGGCCGGTTTCACAGTGTAAACTGGTGGCGCGACAGCTGCGCCTCACTGCCAAAACCAGGCCTTCAGGGAATACTGCATTACTATGTGGTATTCCCCATCTGTCATTTGGCCAAGCAGGAAGTGGCACATGCTTGCGGTCACTTCCTGCTTCGGGGTGCACAGAAGTGCATTGTTGCGTTGGTCATTTAAAAAAAAAAATCTATGTATCGCCAAAGACTAACATGACTTCTGGACCAACACAGATCGTTGCAGCTCACCGTTCTGGTCTTGCATCGGGGATGCAGCGAAAATGTCACTTCTGTTGCATCACGCCGTAACGTGGCAGTATGAAAGTCTCCAAAGACTTTCATTGTCCAGGGGATGCGGTAAAAATACTGCAACGCGCCAGTGTGAAAGGGGCCTCAAAGTGACCACAGCCCAAATAAAGGGAAAACACATTTCCCATCCAGGACCCAGCCCTGATGCCCCCAACATAATGTACATCTGAAGGGCTTTTCATGTTGCTCTTAATGTGAGTACACACATCCAATTTTGTAAGTAAGAGGGCCTACAGATTTTCAATATTGTGATCAGAAAATTAGCCATTAAAGACTGGGTGTGTGTATGCACCTTAAAGCGGACCCAAACCAAACATATTTTTTTAATTAAAAATATTTAGTTGCACCACTCTGACACATACAAAGATAAATGAACACTCCTTCAAACCTATGATAATTTCAGTGCATGCTTTTCACCCCTCTCTTTTCATAGCTAGGGTTATACTGGGGGCAGCCATTAGCAATTCCTCCATTGCCGGACACCATCTACTCCACCAGTTTGCCGGGAAAATGCCGGCAATTTGAAAGGAAGGGAGGGGTTCCTCCAATAAATGTAAAATATTTTATATTTGTCATCATGCAGCTGAAAAAAGGCTTCTATTTATTATTATAATTTAGAAAATAGATTTTATTTCTGAAATCTTGTATTTTTAATTTGGGTCCACTTTAAAGGACAGCTGTAGCAAGAGGTATAAGGAGGCTGCCATACTTATTTCCTTTTAAGAAATACTAGTTGCCTGGCAGTCCTACTTGTCTATTTGGCTGCAGTAGTGTCCGAATAACACCAGGAACATGCAAGCAGCTAATATTGGATGTGACTAAAATTTCAGAAACACCTGATATGCTGCATGCTTGTTCAGGGTCTATGGCTAAAAGTATTAGAGGCAGAGGATTAGCAGGGCAGCCAGGCAACTAGTATTGTTTAAAGGGAATGTTTGAGCACAAACACAAAAAAAATCTACTTGCCCAGGGCTTCCTTCAGCCCCTTGCAGCCGCCATATCCCAGACCGCAGCTCCGCTCCCAGCCATTGGCCCGGGGTCCCCGCTGGTGCAGAGGCCAACCTCGCGAGGTCTTCCTCTACTATGCCTGTGCAAGCGCCCTTTAACCTGCCTGGCGTTCTATTAAGATCGCCAGGGAGGCTGCGGGAGGGTTTTTTTTTAATAAAAAAAGCCCACTAGAGGGCGCTCCAGAGGCGTTCTTCTGATCGCCTCCGGCGCCCAGAAGTAACACGGAAGGCCGCAATGAGCGGCCTTCCGTGTTTCGCTTACCTCGTCGCCATGGCAACGAGCGGAGTGACTTCATGGACGTCAGCCGATGTCAGCCGCCTCCGATCCAGCCCTTAGCGCTGGCCGGAACTTTTTACGCTGGGCTCAGGCGGCTGGGGGGACCCTCTTTCGCCGCTGCATGCGGCGGATCGCCGCACTGCAGCGGCGATCAGGCAGCACACGCGGCTGGCAAAGTGCCGGCTGCGTGTGCTGCTTTTTATTTGAGCCAAATCGGCCCAGCAGGGCCTGAGCGGCAGGCTCCGGCGGTACTGGACGAGCTGAGCTCGTCCAGACCGCTCAGCAGGTTAACCATTTCAGCCCGCTGGGATTTTTCACCTTCTGCATCAGAGCAATTTTCACCTCCCATTCATTCGCTAATAACTTTATCACTACTTATCACAATTTATTGATCTATATCTTGTTTTTTCCGCCACTAATTTAGGCTTTCTTTGGGTGGTACATTTTGCTAAGAATTTTTTACAGGATTAATAAGAAAAAAATTGAAAACATTCATTTGTTTTCGGCCATTATAGCTTTAACATAATCCATGCTACCATAATTAAAACCTATGTATTGTATTTGCCCGTTTGTCTTGGTTATGACACCATTTAAATTTTGTCCCTATCACAATGTATGGGGCCAATATTTTATTTGGGAATAAAGGTGCATTTTTTCCCGTTTTGCGTCCATCACTATTTACAAGCTTATAATTTAAAAAAATGTTTATAGTATACCCACTTCACATGCATATTTAAAAAAGTTCAGACCCTTAGGTAACTATTTATGTCTTTTTTTTATTGTAATTTTTTTTTCTTTCCATTAAAAATTTTATTTGGGTAATATTTTGGTGTGGGAAATAAACAGTTAATTTTTAATGTTATTATATGTGTAAATTGTAATGTAAAAAATATGTAGATGTAGTTTTATTATTTGGCCACAAGATGGCCACCTTGAGTTTTTTTCCCTCCTTGTGCTTCTCGCTAACCGGAAGCACAAGGGGGACGCGGAAAATTGTACGTGCAGAAAGACTGAAGCCACTTGTAAGAGCGCTTTGGGTTTTCTGATGGGGACACGGATCGGTGATCGGATTCGGGAACCCTGTTCCCATCCACTGATCCCAGGGCTACCGGGGGACACCACGGGTGCACGGAAGCGCGCCGAAGCAGAGCAGCCGCACGGACGTGAGCTTCACGTCCGGGCGGCAGAAATGGTTAATCAAGTCCATGTTGTCCGAAGTAAATGGACATTCCATTTAAAAAGAAATATGTCAGCTTCCACATACCTCTCGCTACAGTTGTCCTTCAAAGGCGACCACCAATGATAAAATCTTGATTGTACAATCTTAACACGCCTATAAATATGAGGGAATACCTAAAGTATCCATTCAAAGTATAATTACTCAGTTTACCCTTCTACCACATACATTTTGTAAGATTGTACAATTTTACCATTTCTATGAAGTATGTAGAACATCAGATTTTGAATATTATGAACAGCATGGTAGGGCCGGCACTTCAAGGGTTATGATTATCTCAGGAAAATATCTAGAGTGTCTACCAGGCTAGCCAGTTTACAAGAAAGGAGACAAGCAGTGTGAAGACCAGGGCCGAGGCAAAGGTGAGAGAGGCTCCAGCCTCAGGGCGCAGTGTAGGAGGAGGGCGCACAACTCACTCAGCTATCATTCCCCTATTGTGTTTGAAGCAGAGAGAAATGAGAAAAGGGGATACATGGCAGTGACTGCAAGCCAGATAACTAGCACCATACAAAATAAATGGGATACAGTTGGGGACATCAAACTTGGAGAAGGACTTAGGAGTACTCATTGACAACAAGTTAAATAATCATACTCAATGCCAAGCAGCTGCAGCTAAAGCTAACAAAATTTTGGGATGCATTAACCACCCTGGCATTCTATTAAGATCGCCAGGGCGGCTGCGGGAGGGTTTTTTTTTAATAAAAAAAAAACTATTTCATGCAGCCAACTGAAAGTTGGCTGCATGAAAGCCCACTAGAGGGCGCTCCGGATGCGTTCTTCTGATCGCCTCCGGCGGCCAGAAGTAACACGGAAGGCCGCAATGAGCGGCCTTCCGTGTTTCGCTTACCTCGTCGCCATGGCGACGCCTCCGATCCAGCCCTTAGCACTGGCCGGAACTATTTGTTCCGGCTGCGCAGGGCTCGGGCGGCTGGGGGGAGCCTCTTTCGCCGCTGCTCGCGGCGGATCGCCGCAGAGCGGCGGCGATCAAGCAGCACACGCGGCTGGCAAAGTGCCGGCTGCGTGTGCTGCTTTTTATTTGGTCAAAATCGGCCCAGCAGGGCCTGAGCGGCACCCTCTGGCGGTAATGGACGAGCTGAACTTGTCCATACCGCTGAGGTGGTTAAAAGGGAAATAAAAACTCGAGATGCTAGCATAATATTGCCCCTGTTTAACTCTCTAGTAAGGCCACATCTGGAATATGGAATTCAGTTCTGGGCACCACATTACAAAAAAGATATTGCAGTTTTAGAGCAGGTGCAGAGACGAGCAACAAAATTGATACGTGGGATGGAAGGTCTCACTTATCAAGAAAGGTTAGATAAACTGGGTTTATTTAGTCCAGAGAAAAGACACCTTAGAGGGGATCTAATTAACATGTATAAATACATCAGAGGGCAATATAATAGCTTGGCGGATGAGCTTTTTGTCCCTAGGCCTTCTCAAAGGACTAGAGGACATGATCTGCGCATGGAGGAAAAACAATTTAGCCATTTATTTAGGAAAGGGTTCTTTACAGTTAGAGTGATTAAGATGTGGAATGCATTGCCACAGGAAGTCGTTATGGCAAACTCTATACCTGCATTTAAAGGGTGCTTAGATGCTTTCCTTGCGTTGAAAGACATCCATGGCTACAATTACTAGGTAATGCCTAATGATGTTGATCCAGGGATTTTATCTGATTGCCATCTGGAGTCGGGAAGGATTTTTTTTCCCTTTTGGGGCTAATTGGACCATGCCTTGTAAGGATTTTTTCGCCTTCCTCTGGATCAACAGGGATATGTGAGGGAGCAGGCTGGTGTTGTACTTTATACTGGTTGAACTCGATGGACGTATGTCTCTTTTCAACCAAAATAACTATGTAACTATGTAACTATGTTGGGGGCCCTGGGGTGCCTCTTAGTCTGATAGCGATAAGTGTGTGACTGCTGGGGAGGGAGGGGGGATAGACTTTCGTGTCTCAGCCTTGGGTGCTGGAGGACCTTGTCCCGTTCTGGTGAAAACTGATGACTTGCCCTGTCCTGTCAGCAGTCTGCAAGTGAGTCTTGACTTAAGCTGTGTTTTTTTGCTGGGAAGTAGAACCATAGAATAGGAAAATCTGGACGTTCTAGTGTATTTGTCCATTTCATTCTGTAGACCACATGGGAACAGTTAAACATCTTCGGCTAGTTAAATATTGCTGCTGTGTTACATCTCTCTGCCAAGAGTTCAGCCTCAAAGAAAAATTCTACTTTTGATAAAAAATTACCATACGTATAGACCGGTGCTACACAAGTAGTTTTTGCAGTTTTTTACCTTTATGTTTCAAATTGCAGACTGCTATAAATTTCTGAAAAGTGTGTTAAAATTGTATACTTTTTAAATTATTACCCGTATATACCTTATTTGTTTTAAATTGCTACACAATACGTTGGCACTATACTGTAAAAATCCAATTGATAATAATAATACACATTATTATTATTGTATATAAACTTGAATAAAAGTCGACTGCATGTATACCGATAAGTCAACTGCAATATTGTACCCTCCTAGGCTGGATTTTTTCATTAACTCAGCAAAGTTAATGACTGCACTTAAAGAGAAACTCCAACCTAGAATTGAACTTTATCCCAATCAGTAGCTGATACCCCCTTTTACATGAGAAATATGATGCTTTTCACAAACAGACCATCAGGGGGCGCTGTATGACTGATTTTGTGCTGAAACCCCTCCCACAAGAAGCTCTGAGTACCGCGGTACTCAGGGCAAACTGCCACATTGTAACAATGTTCACAGACAGGAATTAACTGTTTACAGCTGTCTCTAACAGCCAAAACAGCTAGGAGCAGCTACATAACCTGCCCACAGTAACAATGTCACCATGTGATAAATGTCAGAATGTAAATCGGGGAGAGGAAAGATTTTACAATGAGCAAACACTGACTAAATCATTTATACATAATTATTGTAAAAATGAAGCACTTTTTTTACTACATTATTTTCACTGGAGTTCCTCTTTAAAGAGAATCTGTATTGTTAAAATCGCACAAAAGTAAACATACCAGTGCGTTAGGGGACATCTCCTATTACCCTCTGTCACAATTTCGCCGCTCCCCGCCGCATTAAAAGTGGTTAAAAACAGTTTTAAAAAGTTTGTTTATAAACAAACAAAATGGCCACCAAAACAGGAAGTAGGTTGATGTACAATATGTCCACACATAGAAAATACATCCATACACAAGCAGGCTGTATACAGCATTCCTTTTGAATCTCAAGAGATCATTTGTGTGTTTCTTTCCCCCCTGAGGGGGGAGTGCATAGCAGAACCACAACACTGAAGAACTTGGCAGCCTTCCAGACACAGGCTGACAAGTCTGACAAGGGAAAGATACATTGATTTATTACAGAGACTGTGATAGTACAAAGTGATGCAGTAAGCCAGAACACATTAGAATAGCTTTTGGAACTTGTAGGATGATAAAAAACAGGATGCAATTTTTGTTACGGCGTCTCTTTAAGGACCAGGAGGAGGAATTAAAGTGGAACTGAACTATTGCACAGGACACAAGGAAAACACAGAAAAATACACCCTGTGTGTCATTAAAGAGAAGAGCCTGTCTAATCCCCCCTCATCTTCAAGTAATCACAAGTGTAATTTGAGCTATAATCTGTGTCAGCACAGGCTAGAGACACAGCTAATATGTAAACACAGAAGGTTAACCCTTTTTCTACTTCTATGAAACCAGGAAGTAGACACTGAAGAATGTTCCCGGAATTTCTGTAAGCTGTAACAAAGAAATGCTTTTCTTTAATACATATACTCTGTCATTTTTGGTTGCACTTTTGCCATGGATCCCCCTCTGGCATGCCCCCATCCAGGTGTTAGGCCCCTTCAAACAACTTTTCCATCACTTTTGTTGCCAAAAACAGTCTTTGTAGGTTTAAAAATTCTCCAGCTTATTGAAGTCTATGGAGATTCGCAGAATCGCAAGATTCACAAACTTTTGGGGAGATTCAGATTCGAAATTTGCAAACCCAAAATTTGATATTCGGACCATCTCTACTGAGAATCTACTTCCTTATTTTGAGAATCTAACATGTACTGTATACAGTGGCCTCAACCCCCCTTAGCAGCTTGGCCAGCAATAAGCCTAGAGTATCAAATCAGCTGAGCGCTGGCCAAGGGCATTGTTCACCCAACTCCTCGTGCATTGCGCCATCTGACCCTCCCCCCCATATAGCAGAAGATCGCATTACTAGCCTGAAAGCTGCCAGCTCTCCCAAAGGATTAAAAAAAAAATTTAAAAATTGGCTACCTGATCCAGGGGGCTGAGCGGTTCAGGTAGCCACATTAATCGTCGCTCCCCATCGCTCCTGTGGGCCGCACTGGCCCACTTTCACTTTCATGAACTATGGGTCACGACGCTGCAATGAGAGATTCATTGAGATTCTCTCATTCAGCGTGCAGGGAGGCGGGGGGAGCATCAAGGGGCGTGGCCAGGGAGAGAGAGCTGCCCAATGGCAGCTCTGGAAACCCTGTAGGAATGCCCCAGCAGGTGTTTTGAACAGGGGATCCCTCTCCCTTTGTTTACCTCCGAGATGGCGACAAATAATGTCGCTTGTCTGGGGGGGCTATAGCGTGGCGGTGGGGGGCAGAGAGCAGCGGTGTGGTAACACAGAGGCATGTTATGAAGCAGAGAACATGCCTCTGTGTGCCATCTGCCCCCCATCTGCCCACCTTGGGTTCTCGTTCAATACCAACCCCCTATGGTGAGATGCCGCTTACATGTGTAAAGAGGATAAAGAGAATAAATATTGTATAAACGATTATTCCTGCAGGAAAGGAGTGGACTTCCACATTATAAATCTCACTAATATAATAAATGGGAAAGTTCGGATGTTTGGATGTTTGTTACTCGATCACGCAAAATGGCTGAACGGATTTGAATGAAATTTGGCACACACCTAGTACATGACCTGGAATAAAGTATAGGATACTTTTTATTCCCATAACCAAAAAGTGCATGGAGACAAATACAAATTTCACTGGGAAAATGTAAACAGCAGCCATTCTTACACTGTTAATGATAGGATTCTCAAACTCTGCACAGTTGGTCGTTGGGTGACTGGGATTAATATTCAGAAAGGTGGGTGGAGCCTACAAAAAACAATCAAAATTACCTATTGATTTTTCAGGGGAATATTTTATTGCTGCCATTCTTGCACTGTTAATGGCACAAGCCTCAAACCTGGTACAGTTGATCATTGTGTGACTGGGGTTTAAATTTATATAAGGGGGTGGAGCCCCAAACAGCCAATCTGATTTGTCTCATTTTAATGCAGGTTATTGATGCCAAAGACCGCAAAGCTCACAAACTTGGTCATTGAGTAATTGAGTAAATCGGTGTTAGGGTTAGGAAAAGTGGGTGCAGCCAACACCAGCCAAATACATAATCAGGCAATGCTGGGTCATCAGTAGAAGGAGACAAATACAATTTTCACTGGGAAAATGTAAACTGCAGCCATTCTTACACTATTAATGGCAGGGTTCTCAAACTTTGCACAGTTTGTCACTGGGTGACTGAGATTAATATTCAGAAAAGTAGGTGGAGCCTACAAAAGCCAATTCAAATTCACCTATTGATGTTCAAGGGAAATATTTACATTGCTGCCATTCTTGCACTGTTAATGGCAAAAGCCTCAAACCTGGTACAGTTGGTAATTGGGGGACTGGGGTTCAATTTGAGAAAGGGGGGTGGAGCCACAGTCAATCAGATACATGGGCAACACCAGCTAGTGTATATATATATATATATATATATATATATATATATATATATATATATATATATATATATCCTTTTAGCCTATCATATTGTTAGTGGGTTTATTTATAGATAAGGGCAGTTTGTGCTGTCTATTTTTTAGGTCTGCCAGCAGTAAAAATGATGACCTGCAGGCTCACGATGGATCAAACAACATAGACCAATTACAAGGCGAGTATCAACCATTTCTTCATTTATCTTCTATTTTTTAATGTCTCTTTGCGAGGTCTTATTTTTCTTTCCCGCTACTCCCATCTTTGGGTAGAGTTCCTGTTGAAGCTTTTAGAAGCTGCAATATCCTTATATTAACCTGAGTGAGCGCAGTAAACACTCACACATGACTGGCAGCTATGAATCAGCAGCAGCAATCTGGAGATCTGTTTGTCTGATTCACTATAAAATGACTATAAAATGACCTACTAATTAATATCCATAATGACATACTCCAGTAATCCTTTCCCCAACTCTTATGCTCATAAGTGCAATGTACTGATTAACAGTGCTGACATTCCCACAGCTACACATTCTCTACATTTTTCATCAGATATAAAGTGTGCTCTGCATTTAAAGTGAACCCGAGGAGAGAGTGGTGTGGAGGCTGCCATATTTATTTCCTTTTAAACAATACCAGTTGCCTGGCAGCCCTGCTGATCTCCTTGGCTACAGTAGTGTCTGAATAACATTAGAAACAAGCATGCAGCTAATCTTGTCAGATCTGATAATAGTGTCAGAAACACCTGATCAGCTGCATACTTGTTCAGGGTCTATGGCTGAAAGTATTGGAAACAGAGGATCAGCAGGACAGCCAGGAAACTGGTATTGCTTAAAAGGAAATACATATGGCAGCCGGTTCACTTTAAAAAAAACCTTTTTTCCCCTCAGACAAAGGGTTAACAGGATGTTAACCCTTTGTCTGCTCCCATGAAAGCAGGAAGTAGGCACAGTGCAGATTTATTGCAGGTTTTCTATCAGCTGTAAAAAAAAAAAAAATCTGTAAAGGTTATTATGCTGTTGCTTATCTTTTAGAGCAGTTAGGAAGTTTTGAGTTCAGGACCGCTTTAAAGGGTACATAAAGTGACAGATGACATGATGAGATAAACGTGTATGTAAAGTGCCATTCCTGCATAGGCCTAGGCTGTAGTCCTATATTCCTTTTTTCTTACTGTAAAGGTGCCAATCAATGGCAATGTTTTATAGCAACTGATCATATTTTAGATACGATCATTGAGATCCAAATAAAATATTATTTTTAATCAATCTACAGCATTTAAAGAGAAACTCCGACCAAGAATTGAACTTCATCCCAATCAGTAGCTGATACCCCCTTTTACATGAGAAATCTGTTCCTTTTCACAAACAGACCATCAGGGGGCGCTGTATGACTGATATTGTGGTGAAACCCCTCCCACAAGAAACTCCGAGGACCGTGGTACTCCTGGCAGTTTCCTGTCTGTGAACCTCATTGCATTGTGGGAAATAGCTGTTTACAGCTGTTTCCAACTGCCAAAAAAGCAAGCAGCAGCTACATCACCTGCCAACAGTAAAAATGTCACCATGTGATAAATGTCAGAATGTAAATTAGGGAGAGGAAATATTTTACAATGGGAAAACACTGACTGAATTATTTATACATAATTATTGTAAAAATGAAGCACTTTTTTATTACATTATTTTCACTGGAGTTCCTCTTTAAGAAAATTAACTTAATATAGATCCTATCTAAGAAATATATGCAAACGCTGATCGACAGAGAACCTGAACTGAGTACAATTACTGAAAATAAACACAAGATGTACCTGCAAATGAATATTGCATACTTACCTCCTTACAGTTCATCTCAGAAGCTCACCCTTTTCTTGTAACAAAAATGTCTTCCAGTTCTGACAAGATCCAGTCATACTTGGCTCCCAGGAAGCTGAAAACTCTAGGGTCCCTTTTCACTATATCAGTTGCTGTCAGTTATAACTGAAAGGACAACTAATGTGCAAGGTAATGCCCATTTTTTTCTTTGGCTCAAGCAATATTACTGGTTATGGGGGTGCTGACCCAAAAGCTGTTTTAATAATGGAGGGCAAAGAATTCCATTGATCACAATGGACAAACAGGATGTGGGAGAGGAGAATGAGATTGATAAGCATACTATGCAGGAGGTAAATGTGATGCAAGTATGTTTGTTTTCTTTTTTTCCTTTTATTTTTCAGTTCAGGTTTGTTTCACGGAAACGTTTAGTAATGTGACCGTTCAGAACCAATTTCACCCTTCCCCACACGATTAGTAGCTATAACGGGAAATTTGCACCTGTTCAATCTGTGGCTTAAAGAGAAACTCCGACCAAGAATTGAACTTTATCCCAATCAGTAGCTGATACCCCCTTTTACATGAGAAATCTATTCCTTTTTACAAACAGAGCATCAGAGGGCTCTGTAGGGCTGATACTGTGGTGAAACCCCTCCCACAATAAACCCCTCCCACAAGAATAGTACATACTCCTGGCAGTTTCCTGTCTGTGAACCTTGCTGCATTGTGGGAAATAGCGGTTTACAGCTGTTTCCAACTGCCAAAAACCATGCAGCAGCTACATCACCTGCCAACAGTAAAATGTTCACTGGAGTTCCTCTTTAATTTAGTATTAGGCATCGGTTGGGGGATTCTTTAGGCATCAGTTGGAAAGGGTGAATTAGGGTTAGGCATCGGTTGGATGGGGTCGTTTAGGATTGGGCATCAGCTGGGAGGGTGGGTTAGGTTTAGGCATAAGTTGGGGGTCAGTTAGAATTAAGCATCAGTAGGGAGGGTCTATTTTGGTTAGTATTCGGCTGGGAGGGTCAGTTAGGGTTAGGCATTGGTTGGAACTGTCGGTTAGGGTTAGGCATTGGTTGTGGGGGTCAGTTAGGGTTAGGCCTCCGTTGGGCAGGTTGGTTGGGGTTACACACCATTTGGAGGGGTCAGTTAGGGTTAGGGAGAGGAGAGTGAGAATGGGGTCAGGTTAGGCCAGGTTGGTAAAAAACAACCCATATTTTACTATCATAATTACATAGAACATAATAGTAGTTATTTTATATATTCTACACTAGCTGTTTGCCCGGCGTTGCCCGGGTATGTATCTGGCTGGTGTCGGCTCCACCCACTTTTTCTAACCCTAACACACAATTACTTAATGACCAAGTTTGTGAGCTTTGCCGTCTTTGGTATCAATAATTTGCATTGAAATGAAAAAATCTGATTGGTTGTTTGTGGCTCCACCCCCTTTTCTGAATTTGAACCCCAGTCACCCAATAACCAACTGTACCAGGTTTGAGGGCTGTGCCATTAACAGTGCAAGAATGGTAGCAATTAAATATTCCCCTTGAAAAGCAATAGGTGAAGTTTGATTCACTTTTGTAGGCTCCACCCACTTTTCTGAATATCAATCCCAGTCACCCAGTGACCAACTGTGCAAAGTTTAAAAACCCTGCCATTAACACTGTAGGAATGGCTGCAGTTTACATTTTCCCAGTGAAATTTGTATTTGTCTCCACCCACTGATGACCCGGCATTGCCTGTATATGCATTTGACTGGTGTTGGCTCTGCCCACTTTCTAGCCCTAACGCACAAACACTCAATGACCAAGTTTGTGAGCTGTGGAGTCCTTGGCAACAATAATTTGTATATTCCCATAGAAATGAAACAAATCAGATTGGCTGTTTGTGGTTTCACCCCCTCTCTAGCATTTGAACCCCAGTCACCCAATGACCAACTGTAGCAGGTTTGAGGCATCTGCTATTAACAGTGTAAAAATAGCAGCAATTTAAATATTCCACTTGAAAATCAACAGGTGAATTGTGATTGGCTATTATAGGCTCCACCCACTTCCCTGAATATTAATCTTAGTCACTCAGTGACCATCTGGGCAAAGTTTGAGAACCCTGCCATAAACAGTGTAAAAAGGGCTGCAGTTTACACTTTCCCAGTGAAATTTGTTTTTGGCTCCGCCCACTTTTTGGAACATGGACACACAGTCACTACTCAATGACCAAGTTTGTGAGCTTTGGGGTCCTTGGCATCAATAATTTGTATTTTCCCATGAAATGAAACAAATCTGATTCACTGTTTGTGGCTCTGTCCCCTTTTCTGATTTTGAACCCCAGTGACCCAATGACCAACTGTACCAGGTTTGAGGCTTGTGCCATTAACAGGGCAAGAATGGCAGCAATTTTAATATTCTCCTTGAAAAGCTACATGTGATTTTTGATTGACATTTTTAGGCTCCACCCACTTTTGTAAATATTAATCCCAGTCACCCAGTAACCAGCTATGCTAAGTTTGAGAACCCTGTCATTAAAAGTGAAAAAGGGCTGCAGTTTACAATTTCCCAGAAAAATCTGTTTTTAACTCCACCCAGTTTTTGTAACCTGGACACACAGTCACTACTCAATGACCAAGTTTGTGAGCTTTTGGGTTCCTGGCATCAAAATTGTGCTAATGGAAGCAGTTAATCCAGCAAAGAAATCTGGCTGTTTTTAGCTCAGCCCCTTTACTAAATTTGAACCCCAGACACTTAACGACCGACTGTAGCAGGTTTGAGCCTCTGCCGTTAACAGTGTAAGAATGGCTGCAGTTTCAATATTCCCCTTGAAAATCAATAGGTGAATTTTGATTGGCTCTTGTAGGCTCCACCCACTTTTCCGAATATTAATCCTAGTCACCCAGTGACCAACTGTGTGAAGTTTGAGAACCCTGCCATTAACAGTGTAAGAAAAGCTGCAGTTTTCCCATGTAAAAAGTTAGTTGTTTTTGGCTCCGCCCACTATTTCTAACCTTGACATACAGTCACTTAATGACCAAGTTTATGAGGTTTGGCGTCCTTGGCATCAATAAGTTGCATTTTACCATTGAAATTAAACAAATCTGATTGGCTGTTTTTGACCCGCTCCCTTCAGAATTTAAACCCCATTCTCCCAGTGACTGACTGTAGCAGATTTTAGACCTCTGCCATTAAGAGTGTAAGAATGGCAGCAATGTAAATATTCCCCTTGAAAATCAAAAGGCGAATTTTGATTGGCTGCTGTAGGCTCCACCCACTTTCCTGAATATTAGTCCCAGTCACCCAGTGGCCAACTGTGTTATGTTTGAGAACCCTGCCAATAACAGAATGGCTGAAATCAATCTAACAAATCTGATTGGCTGTTTGTGGCTCTACCCCTTTAGTGAATTTGTACCCCAGTCACCCAATGACTGACTGTATCAGGTTTGAGGCCTCTGCCATTAACAGTGTAAGAATGGTAGCAATGTGAATATACCCCTTGAAAATCAATAGGTACATTTTGATTGGCTGTTGTAGGCTCCACCCACATTTCTGAATATTCATCCCAGTCACCCAGTGGCCAATTGTATAAAGTTTGGTAACCCTGCCATGTAAAAAATGTAGTTGTTGGCACCGCCCACTTTTTCTACCTTTGACATGCAGTCACTCAATTATCAAGTTTATCAGCTTTGGGGTCCTTGGTATCAATACTTTGTATATTCCCATTGAAAAATAAACAAATCTGGCTGTTGTGGCTCCGCCCCCTTCCTGAATTTGGACCCTAGTCACCCAGTGACCAACTGTACCAGGTTTAAGGCATCTGCTTTTAACAGCATAAGAGAATGGTAGCAGCTTAAATATTCCCTTTGAAAATCAAAAGGTGATTTTTTTTATTGGCTGTTGTAGGCTCCACCCACCTTCCAAAATCTTAATCTCAGTCACCCAATGACCAACTGTGCAAAGTTTGAGAACTCTGCCATTAACGGTGTAAGAATGGCTGCAGTTTATATTTTCCCAGTAAAAAGTGATTTTTGGCTCCGCTCACTCAATGACCAAGTTTGTGAGCTTTCAGGTTCCTGGCATCAAAAATGTGTGAATGGAAGCAGTTTATCCACCAAGGAAATCTGATTGGCTGTATGTGGCCCCGCCCCTTTAGTGAATTTGGACCCCAGTCACCCAATGACGACTGTAGCAAGTTTGAAGCCTCTGCCATTAAAAGTGTAAGAATAGCAGTAGTTTCAATATTCCCCCTTGAAAATCAATAGGTGAATTTTGATTGGATGTTGTAGGCTCTACCCATTTTCTTGAATCATAATCGCATTCACCCAGTGACCAACTGTGTCAAGTTTGAGACCCCTGCGATTAACAGTCTAAGAATGGCTGCAGTTTACATTTTCCCATTTAAAATGAACGGCTGAAATTTGATTGGCTGTTTTATGCTCCGCCCACTTTTCCTGGATTTGTAACTTCGGTCACCAAGTGACCAACTGTGCCATGTGTGGGGACTCTGGCTTGATTACTGTTAGAATGGCAGCCTTTTACATTTTTTCCCGTGACTTGAATGGGTGATATCTGATTTGCTGTTTGTAGCTCCGCCCAGGTGTGCAGGGGGGCCGCGAGACCCCCAGAACATATCATCCCAGGTAGTAACGGATCTGCATACCAAGTTTGGTTCAAATCGGTCAAGCCGTTTTCGCGTGATCGCGGCACATACACACACACATACATACATACATACATACATCCGATTTTATATATATAGATTTTAGATATTCTACTAGCGGCTATCTCGGGCGCCCATTTTTCCGGGTGCCTTTTTTGCATGTACACCTCAGAACCAGGCAAAAAAAAAAATAATAATAGACAAACAACTCAAATACAGACATTAAACACAAACAGCGGCAATTAAAACAATTTCCAATTCTTTAAGAGCAAACAAAGCTATAAAAAAACACTTTTAATATTTCTCACTTGAAATCCAAACAACTCACCCGATAGTCATTTTAGAAAACTTTTTTTTGTTTATCCCGGTGTTTTCATTACAGATTGCAAATTTCAAAAGTTATATTACAGCAATAAGGAGTCTTTATATTTTACCGTCCACACTGATGAATGCTTTCATATTTTAATAGCGTGGAGACTTTAATCACAAGTGTGGATGTGTTGTAGGCTGCAGTCCACGGTAAAAAAACAATATTTAAGTTATTAAAAGTTAGGAGCTTCAGGGCAATACGTGGAAATACACAGCCTTTAAAAAAAATCAATTTTCTACCCCATATAATTAAATTAAAATTTCTGGACCATATAATTATATCTTCATTCCTTGGGAAAGTACACAACACGGATGTGATACTTTCGGATAAAGTGATTGACATCAACTAATAAGTTATATTGCTTGGGCTGGGGCAGTAAGCAGCTGAAAGATTTTTATCTCTGTTTGGCGGCACTTTGCGGGAAATGTAATTTAATGCACGCCAGACTTTTACGTTGTTTTTAAACACTCTAAGATACTCAGAAACCTTGGAAAGATGCAGCCTCAGTACAGTTTAAAGGGACACTGTAGGGAGGTCGGGGGAAAATGAGTTGAACTTACCCGGGGCTTCTAATAATCCCCCACAGACATCCTGTGCCCGAGCAGCCACTCAGCGATGCTCCGGCCCCGCCTCCGGTTCACTTCTGGAATTTCAGACTTTAAAGTCTGAAAACCACTGGGCCTGCGTTGCCGTGTCCTCGCTTCCCCTGATGGCACCAGGAGTGTATTGCGCAGGCCCAGTATGTTCTGTGTCTGCGCAGTACGCTCCTGGTGCCATCAGCGGGAGTGAGGACATGGCAACGCAGGCACAGTGGTTTTCCGACTTTAAAGTCTGAAATTCCAGAAGTGAACCGGAGGCGGAGCCGGAGCATCGGTGAGTGACTGCGCAAGCACAGGATGCCTGCAGGGGACCATTAGAAGCCCCGGGTAAGTTCAACTCATTTTCCCCCGACCCCCTACAGTATCCCTTTAAAGCTGCAGGGACAGCAATACTATCCCAGGGGAAAAAAACACACATATATAAGTAGATGAATACTTGTTCTGCTTACATAACATATGTATTGTATTCTCCACGTTTTGATTTCAGTGAATTGTATATAGTAAATAAAGAGAAAAATGTTTCAGCCGTTTTCCATCTTTACTGACGGAAGCCAATCCTGATGTCATTTCCTCACTTACTCTTATTTTCTCCTAGAAACTGCACTGCCATATCTAGCTTGCTTTGTAAACATATGTGAGCACAACATACAGTAGATGGTATTACAGCAGCTTCTACAGAGGGGTGAGGTATATTTCCTTTCTCAGTCTCATGTCACACTGAACTGCCCTCAGCCAATCAGTGAGGAGCAGGAATGTGAGAGGGGAGATAAGAAGCTTCCCTCTCCCCAGCAATGTATCAAAATAGAGCCAGGCTGACTGAGATAAGGGTCTTTACATCAGACACATTTATGATTATATTAGAATGCTTGAAATGCAGGGTCAGGATGTAGACTACATAATAAACACACAGCAGTGGATAAATGGAATTTGATTTTGTGGCTGACAATTCCACTTGTGTCTGCAATGTGAACACCTAATTCTTGGCAAATAAAAAAATAAGCAGTCTAGAAAAGTTTTCTCGGTTGTTTCTATGGTAATAACATATATCCTCACAAGACATGCTCCTGTGTAGCAAAACTCAACAGTGACAACATTTGTAAAGCACTTGCCTCCCATAGGACTCAAAGAGCACAGCATGTCTCAGTGCAATAATTAGTGGCAGAATTGTCACAGAGGAAAGTGCTATATGTCTGTAAATGGCAGACTGCACAGGTGGTGATTAAATTTAGATTTAAACACCTTCAGAGATGGAGCGGTCCTGTCTGAGAGTGGTAAGGAATTCTGCAGGTTAAATGCAGCATGACAGGAGACTTTGTTTCCACAGGTTATTGTGGTGGACTGTGGGAATAATTAGAGGATTGGGCTTCTGTTATTTGAGGGTAGAATGGTTAATTTGCATATATTCAGCAGTGATGCTCTGGGAGACATCTCAAGCTCACTCCAACCTGAATTATCGCAAATTCTTTCTGTTTTAGGAAAGCAAACTTTTGTTATTTGAGGCTGTGGGAGTTTCTGCTTTTATTCACCTGCAAGAAATCTTTTAACTATACAGGGCTCTAAAGCCACATACACATGTCAGCTAACAATCTTTGGAAAACGAAACATCAACGACTGATCTGCCGATAATGATTATAATAAAATAGTTTGCAATAGATCTCCAACCATAGCAACCAAAGATATTTGTCGTTCAGTCTTTCAGTACCACCCCAGCAAATATCGTCTGCCAAAGATTGTTCGGTAAACAAGGTGTGTATGGGATTGTCATATGTTTCTTAAAGGGAACCTGATGCGAGTAAAATTATTTAAAATAAACACATGACTTAGCTGCAAATGAATATTACATACTAACCTCACTGTCAGTTCCTCTCAGAAGCTCAGCATTTTCTTCTTACAGTGATCTCTTCCAGTTCTGACAATATTTTGTCAGAACTGAAATATACCAGTTGCTGTCAGTTATATATCGGCAGCTGTCAGTTACAACTGAATGTGCAAGGTAATGTCCGTGTTTCCCTATGGCTCAAGTGGGTGATATTACCGTTAAACAGTGTGCTGACCAGGAAGCTGTTATGGGGTAATGGCCATTTTTAAAATGGAGGACAGAGACATCCATTGATCACAGTGGACATATGGAACGCAGTAGAGGAGAGAGAGATTGAGGAGTAGACTACACGGGAGGTAAGTATGACCTGTGTATGGGTATTTTTACTTTATTTTCAGTTAAGGTTCTATTTAACCCTTCAGTGCACAGCACATGCATTAAGAAGAATGAATTGAATAGACTACAAAAGCATGTCTTGGGTGTTTTCCATGAACTGATCATTTTCATATGTACATCATAAGAAAGATGCAAAAAAAAAGCATACCTTTTAAAGCGAAAATGACAAAAACGCGTAAAATCACCCTTTTAAAGCGAAAAACCACTAGAAACACAAAAAAACCCACAAACGTATTACAAAATAATTTACGAAGGCATTTCCACTTGAAAGTCGATTTTTACATTATTTTCACGAAAATGAATGCAAAAAGAATATTGGCCTTTTCGCTAGTTTCTAATCAGCAATGTAGAAAAAATAACTACCGTAAATGAATGTTTTCTTTAGTTTTTTCATCAGTCATAAGGGAAAGGTTTACTGACTTGGTCTCTAAAAACATTTCAAAAAATGAAAACAAGAAACAAAGAAAAGAAAATATGGCGATCTTTATACATTTATCTGTAAAAATGAAAAATGTTACTGTCTCCCTTTAAAGGGTTCATCTCAGGAAACTGTGTGAAGGAACGCAGAAACATATGTAGGAGCAGGAAAGCGTCTCACCTCGACGCAGGTGATGCTTGTGGATGTAGCATTTCCTCTGCAGGGTTTTCTACCCAATCAATTCCTGTAAATGCAGGAAAAGTTCACCTGACATTTACTGCTATCTGCATGAATGCACAAAAGCCTCGCTGAGAACAGCGACTGGCATTCTGCAGGGAAGTCAAAGCAGAGCGCTTACCTCTGTCTACTGCTGGTTGTGTACGCTGAACAGTGTACGTCTCCCTCCTCACTGCCACCATTCAGAATGTACGCTTACCTCTACCTGCTGCTGGTTGTGTACGCTGCTGAACAGTGTACGTCTACCTCCTCACCTCCACCATTCAGAATGTACGCTTACCTCTACCTGCTGCTGGTTGTGTACGCTGCTGAACAGTGTACGCCGCGCTCCTTACCTCCAGCATTCACAATGTACGCTTACCTCTACCTGCTGCTGGTTGTGTACGCTGCTGAACAGTGTACATCTCCCTCCTCACCTCCACCATTCACAATGTACGCTTACCTCTACCTGCTGCTGGCTGTGTACGCTGAACAGTGTACATCTCCCTCCTCACCTCCACCATTCACAATGTACGCTTACCTCTACCTGCTGCTGGCTGTGTACGCTGAACAGTGTACATCTCCCGCCTCACCTCCACCATTCACAATGTACGCTTACCTCTACCTGCTGCTGGTTGTGTACGCTGAACAGTGTACATCCCCCACCTCTCCTGCACCATTCAGAAATGTACACTTACCTCTATCTGCTGCTGGTTGTGTGAGCTGAACAGTGTACATCTCACACCTCTCCTCCCTCAATCAGAAATGTACACTTACCTCTACCTGCTGCTGGCTGTGTACACTGAGCAGTGTACATCCCCCACCTCTCCTGCACTATTCAGAAATGTACACTTACCTCTATCTGCTGCTGGTTGTGTGTGCTGAACAGTGTACATCCCCACCTCTCCTGCACTATTCAGAAATGTACACTTACCTCTATCTGCTGCTTGTTGTGTACACTGAGCAGTGTACATCCCCCACCTCTCCTGCACCATTCAGAAATGTACACTTACCTCTATCTGCTGCTGGTTGTGTGAGCTGAACAGTGTACATCTCCCACCTCTCCTCCCTCATTCAGAAATGTACGTTTACCTCTACCTGCTGCTGGTTGTGTTTGCTGAACAGTGTACGTCTCCCTCCTAACTTCCACCATTTAGAAATGTACACTTAACTCTATCTGCTGCTGGTTGTGTACGCTGAACAGTGTACTTCTCCCCCCTCACCTCCCCCATTTAGAAATGTACACTTACCTCTACTTGCTGCTGGTTGTGTACGCTGAACAGTGTACATCCCCCACCTCTCCTCCCCCATTCAGAAATGTATACTCACCTCTACCTGCTGCTGATTGTGTACGCTGAACAGTGTACATCTCCCCCCTCACCTCCCCCATTTAGAAATGTACGCTTACCTCTACCTGCCAATTTATACCACTTCTGCAAGCTACTGCAGCAACATTGCCCTGTTTACTTTTCAGCACTTGCCCCCAAAATTCTTCACTGCCCTGTCTCTAGAAACTAAGGGTCAGTTTCCATCTGCGGCCACACCACATACAGTCAGCGCGAGAGTGGAAAGTGTAGTGTCCGCTCCGATGGTCTTCTGTGGTCTGGCTGGAGCGCGGGACAGATGTGTTACCGGCCGCCACAGGCTATATGGGGAACACATCTACCTGGTCGGGATTATCATTGATGAAGGAGCGCACAGAAGTGCAGCCCGCTTACCGCAAGGGATCCAACGGATCCGTTGCAATCTGGCAAGTGTGAACGGCTGTTTGTTCTCAGCTCAAGTGGGAGCACAGCCAAACTGTCACCAGCTGAATGTCACTGGTATAATGCTGGGAATACACGGATCAATTCTGGCACTCGATTCTGCGCCTGATCGCTTTGCCCGCTCAATTTTCTAATCTTTCACAATTTTTTTCTATCTTTTTTCAATTCACTTCAATGAGAAATCGAGTGACAAAACGATGGAACGGTGATCGGATATGTCGGAAATGATCTATGGAGCCATCCTAGAGGCTTAAAATTGAACTGTATATTCCCAGCATTACTTGCCTATAAATGATGCTATCTACCTATTGTTGGTAATATCTGCTTTTCTTAGGTAAAATCTGAATGCCATTATTCTTATCATTGGTGTTAACTTCTTCAAGTTGGTATTTTTTGCATGCCACTGATATCTGTCTATTGTTGGTAGTATCTGCTTTTCATTGGTAGCATGTACATATCGATGCAATTTTAATAAATTGTAAAAAAAATATTGTCAAGAGCACTTAAAAAAAAAACTTGCCCAAGACAAACTTTTAAAAAACCTCACCCTGCCAGGTGCTACGGCAATAGGATCAGACATAGCCTGTTTTCTAGAATTCCCCCCACCTAACATTGGCATGTTCAAAAACTGAATATGCATCTAGACCAGGGATGTCAAACCGGTCCTACGAGGGCCGAGATCCTCACACATTTTTTATACAGCTCAAATGAATTGATGGGTCCGAATCAGGAAAGGCATGGTCCATCAGGTAGAACACATTCCCTTCTTTCTCAGTCCATCCTAAACACTGGCATGGATCTGGCCCTCCAGGTCTGGAGTTCGACACGTGGAATCTAGACACTTCTTGGAAACAGCCTACCCTCACCCCCTCTGTGGTACACTCACCCCCTCTGTGGTACCCCCTCTGTGGTACACTCACCCCCTCGGTGGTACCCTCACCACCTCGGTGGTACCCTCACCCCTTTGGTGGTAACCACACCTCCTCTGTAGTACCCTGGCCCCCTCGGTGGTACCCTCACCCCCTGTGTAGTACCCTCACCCCCTCCGTGGTACACTCACCCTCTCGGTGGTACCCTCACCCCCTCTGTGGTACCCTCACCCCCTCTGTGGTACCCTCATCCCTTTGGTGGTACCCTCACCTCCTCCGTGGTACCCTCACCCTCTCGGTGGTACCCTCACCCCCTCTGTGGTACCCTCACCCCCTCCGTGGTACCTTCTCCCCTTTGGTGGTACCCTCACCCCCTCGGTGGTACCCCCACCCCCTCTGTGCCCTCACCCCCTCTGTGGTTACTGAAGTGATGATCTTTGAAAATATTCTTGCCGATTTGGATGACTCCCTGATCAGTTTTCAGAGAGCCTGCTCCCCCAGGATCACCTCCTTGAATGATGTGAATCTTTGGCTTACCCTTTTCTTCTAACCCCTTGTTGACTCTTGGATATCCTTTCTCCCATGTCCAGACTCTTAAAGTGTACCAGAGACATTCAAAAATAAATATTTGATACTTACCCATTGCTTCTTCCAGCCCCATAAGCACCACTGAGTCCCTCGCCGTCCTCCCACGGTCTGCCATTCAGCCGCAATCAGACCCGCAGAAAACCCTGACTGATGTGACTGTATCTGGTAACAGGGCTGATTGTGGCTGGGAGTGGGTGAGTAAATCAGTGCTGCTTATGAGGCTGGAGGTGGTCCCGAGTAAGTATCAAATATAAATTGTTTAACGTCTCTGGTTTCCTTTAGGCAATTTTTTTTTTTAATTGTATTTTATTCCTTGACTGGTGTACCCAGTTCTGTGTTATGTGTTGATTACCTTTGTGTTTTCTTGTGATCCCTCTCAATTTGAGAATATTGAAAAAAAAAAAAAGGAGTAAGACCACATATTTGCTCATATGTTTTTTTTTTTTTTTTTTTACATATGGTATGATCATTTGTTACAATAAAATACCCCATGTGGGGATTATTTCTGTAAATGTCTGTAGGTAGCTTGCTAATGTTTCTTAACCATTTCAGCCCGTGGGGATTTTTCACCTTATGCATCCAAGCAATTTTCACCTCCCATTCATTCGCCAATAACTTTATCACTACTTATCACAATTAATTGATCTATATCTTGTTTTTTCCACCACCAATTAGGCTTTCGTTAGGTGGTACATTTTCCTAAGAATTATTTTTTTCTAAATACATTTTCGCAGGAATATTAAGAAAAAAATTGAAAAAAAAATCATTATTTTTCAGTTTTCAGCCATTATAGCTTTAAAATAATACATGCTACCATAATTAAAACCTATGGTTAATACACCATTTAAATTATGTCCCTATCACAATGTATGGCACCAATATTTTATTTGGAAATAAAGGTGCATTTTTTTCAGTTTTGCGTCCATCACTATTTACAAGATTATAATTTAAAAAATGTTCGTAATATACCCACTTCACATGCATATTAAAAAAGTTCAGACCCTTAGGTAACTATTATGTTTGGTTTTTTTTTTCATTAGAAATTTCATTTGGGTCATTTTTGGAGTGGGATATAAACAGTTAATTTTAAATGTAATAATGTCTGTTTATGTCATTAAAAAATGTATGTAGATGTAGTTTTACTATTTGGCCACAAGATGGCCACAGTCAAAAACATTTTTTTTTAATCCTGGAAGCGATCGCTCTTGCTTCAAGGAAGGCTATAGAGGATGGGAAACTTTTTTTTCATTAGAAAGATGTCGGTTTCTAAAAAGAAGCAGTCGGTCCTTCTAGCGAGGACTAAGATCGATGAATGGAAACCATGTTCCCATCCATTGATCTCTGGGCTAATGGGGGGGCAACACATGCGCACGCAGCAGCGCTATAGCAGCCACCTGGATGTGCCAATCACATCCAGGTGGCATAAATTGTTAATATAAATCTGTGAAACTAAGAACAGGATATGGCCTATGGTAACGATTGGTTTCAGCAAGCACCGCTATTCTGATTATTGGTGATCTGCAGTATCACCAATAATACAGATGCTATACCTGATTATATGGTGATCTGCAGAATCGCCAATAATGCAAGTATAGCGTGACATGATACAATCGTATGCAAGAGGGTGCTTGGTACAATAGAGTATCTCTATAGGGCACAGAGATACAACTTCCAGCAAGCTGGAACAGCAGACAACAATAATAATATACAGTGTAAATTCAAGTCTGTGGGTGGAAATATCCACCACACCGTAATTCCTCAGAGGTGTGGTTTCCTCTGAATGGGAACCCTGTGTGTGAGATCCTCCAAAGGACGGAGTGGAGGAGTCTCGGCCTCTAGCAGCAAGGGTTTGCTAGTGGCGGTCGTCTCAAAGAGGCAAGCCTCTGATAGAACCCTACAGTGGGAGACGTTCCACTGAAAGGAGAAAGGTCAGACAAAATGAGGTTCGGCAACAGATCAGGCGGCAGCAGTACAGAAACGTGAGACAACAGAATAGTCGGAAATGAAGCCAATAGTCGATAACGGTACGGGCTGGCGAAGTACAGAATCAGGAAGCAGAAGAGTAGTCAAGACAGGCACAGGATCATACACGATAAATCAAACAGTATAATATGTGTATATATTGGCGATGAACCAATATATAACACAATATCAGAGACAAGGCTGACTAGGTCTGAGTGCTGACACAGGGTATCGCAAACACAGACGAAGTGTGACTGAAAAGCACTTCCTTATATACTGTCTGGGAGAGAAGTCTCCACCCCAGGCAGCAACCAATCAGAGCAGGCTAAAATGTCAGCTGATCTCCAGGTCAGCTGGCACGCTTCCTAAGAGTATAAAGGCGTGTCTGTCAGGCGCGCCCGCCCCCTAGAGGCAAGATGGCAGAGTCCTGGTGAGCAGTATGCTGGTGAGTTTGGGGGAGAGTGCTCGGATGGGTTTGCGCAGCGGATGCGGACGAATTTCCGCATCCCGCGTTGGAAAGTCTGCTTGCCGGATTGGGTGCGACCATATTTCCGCAATCCATCCGGCGTTGCGGATTTTTCGTTACACCTAACATGTGGTGTGTCGTATATGACAATGCTGCCCATAGTGGCTGGAAAGTGTAATGGTTAAGGGCTCTGCCTCTGACACAGGAGACCTGGGTTCAAATCTTGGCTCTTCAGTAAGACAGCACCTATTCAGTAGGAGACCTTGGGCAAGTCTCCCCAACACTGCTACTGCCTATAGAGCGCGTCCTAGTGGCTGCAGCTCTGGTGCTTTGAGTCTGCCAGGAGAAAAGCACGATATAAATGTCCTGTGTTTGTTTGTTTAGTGTGATCGAGCCCTAAGTAAAGGCCAAATTTAAGCTTTCTTAACAGACCCCACTTTTTTTTTTTGTTTTTGTTTTAGTTTTTTGTTTTGTTTTTATGCTTGTGGAGTCCTGCCTTTCCAAATCATATCTGTATTAAAAAAAAAAAACTAAACTAACAAAATGTAGAAGACAGAGCCAGTCTCCTCGGCCCAAATTTTTGTTTTGCAATGTTGCAGACTTTAGCCTTTATTTCACACTCCGAGCAAGGGAACAGCGAGCTACCGAACTGAGGATTTATATTATTCCAGCAAGGCTATTCATTTCTGTCTTATTACCAAAACTCAGTAATAATGTACCGCTGTTCCTATTCTAGCAGAAAACACGCACTTATTTACTTTTTTGGGTAAACAGAAAGCCCAAAAGAAAAAGAAAAAATCTTTGCCTTCAGAACATGTCCAACAATGGGGAAGGGAGAGTTGTAGAAAGCTACAGAAAACAGAAGTATGCTGTGCGCACGATCATTCTTCAATGCAATGTTAAATATTTATTCAAATCGAAAGCTTTGTTTTGCCAGGCGCAGTAAATAATGAAAAGAAAGAAAACTCCAAAGAAAAAAATAAATTTGGAGTCGAACTTCAGACGGTCAGCTGAGAGCACCGATGAAATGATATGTGTGCAAAATACTTTAGCTGCTAAATAATGTGTCTTTCTGTCCATTAAGTCCTGAGATTCAGAGGGCTTGAGGCAGGCCGGTTCGCCGCCTGAACTTAAAGAGGAACTCCGGTGAAAATAATGTAATAAAAAAGTGCTTTATTTTTACAATAATTATGTATAAATGATTTAGTCAGTGTTTGCCCATTGTAAAAACTTTTAAATCCCCGATTTACATTCTGACATTTATTACATGGTGACATTTTTACTGTGGGCAGGTGATGTAGCTGCTGCTTGCTTCTTTTGGCAGTCAGAAACAGCTGTAAACAGCTATTTCCCACAATGCAGCAAGGTTCACAGACAGGAAACTGCCAGGAGTACGTACTCCGAATTTCTTTGTGGGAGGGGTTTCACCACAATATCAGCCATACAACGCCCCCTGATGGTCTGTTTGTGAAAAGGAATAGATTTCTCATGTAAAAAGGGGTATCAGCTACTGATTGGGATAAAGTTCAATTCTTGGTCGGAGTTTCTCTTTAATGTTCTCTGCTGCACTCCCTCAGAGGCTGCTGATTGGATGATTTGGGGAAATACAGGAGACAGGCATAGATACTTGTGGTCCATACACACGAAGCAGACAGACGACTGTATGTTGAAATGAATTGAGAGGTTATCTGTCTCCTACTCAACAGTGCCATTTAGTAGCTGGAGAAGCTGATGGTACTGTACGTATTTAATCTGTCAGCTTTTCAGATCACACTTTGCAAGTACAGATATTCTTTACCACTTAAGTACCAGCTGTCTCTGCCCCCTTAAGGACCAGAGACCGCTGGTACCACAAACGGCGGAGTAGCAACGACTACCGGTGAATCGCCGCACATACCTGCCGCAATTGCCATCACCGCCGCACGTCGGGAACCTGGGCCACCCACTCTCAGAGTTCCTGTGAGCTGGTCAGGAGCCGCTTTCATTGGCTCCTGACCCTGCCTATCAATGTAAGCCAATGGGAGCAGCTTACATTGACAGTCAGGGTTAGGAGCCAATGAAATTGGCTTCTGACTTGCTCACAGGGCTCTGCCGTCATAGAGACAGGGATAGCAAGTGAGCTGCTGCGGGGAGACATCGGCGAGATCGTTGGGAACGACGAAAGCGGCGAGAATGCGTAGCGTCGGGGGATTGAAATCTATGCCCTGGCAGCCAGGTATCCATCAAAACAGGGCATATATTTAAATCACTAAGGTCCTTAAATAGTTAAAGTGCCCCTGAACTGGAGACAGGGGCGTAACAATAGGCCCTGCAGCGCCTGCGCCCGCGGGGGGGCCCGGGGCCCGCCCCTCCCCCCCCTGGGGCCCGCTCGGGGCCGTTTTGTGGGGGCTGGAGGGGTGGCAGCATGAGGGGAAAGCCTTGCCCACAGTCGGCGGAGAGAGGAGAAGTTCCCCCCTCTCCCTCACCTCGGGGCTCTCCCCTCTGCGCTCCCCTCCAGCTAGTGAACCTGTGTGGGCAGCGAGCAGCAGCGGCGGCAGGATACATACCTTCTTCCTTGCGAAGCGGAAGTGACGTCAGCCGCTAGAGCGAGAAGGCGGCGATGGAACGCAAGGAAGAAGGTATGTATCCTGCCGCCGCTGCTGCTCGCTGCCCACACAGGTTCACTAGCTGGAGGGGAGCGCAGAGGGGAGAGCCCCGAGGTGAGGGAGAGGGGTGAACTTCCCCTCTTCCCGCCGACTGTGGGCAAGGCTTTCCCCTCATGCTGCCACCCCTCCAGCACCCAAAAACCGGCCACGAGTGGGCCCCGGGGGGGCCCGCTCGGAAATTCTGCAGGGGGGCCCGGTGGGGCTTAGTTACGCCCCTGACTGGAGACAAATTAATGAAGGCCATGGTGGGCTAGATTACCTTTTCAGAAGTGTGCTAGTTCTACTCGTCGTTTTCGGAGGTGCCTGGCTCTTCTACTATTATATATAATATATGCTATTGCTCCGTTGTTATTGCCTGATGAAGTGGGATCAAACCTGCGAAACGCGTTGCATATTTGGAGTTCATAAATAAATAAAATATATTGACTGTCTATACTACAGTCGTTGTGTGTCTACTTGGAGGAGGTAAGTCCACCACTACCTCCTCTATTTACTAAGCATTTGTTTTTTTAAACTCATTTAGCTTCCTTTTATCCTTTTGGTGCCTCTGTTCTCCTGCATATCATTGTTTTCGGGGTTCCCCTAGTTCACTGTCCCTGGCCGTCTTCATATTCAACGGGATCCTCCTGTTGAATACGAAAACTAGGAAGCGCTCTCTAGTGGTGGCACACGACACAGAATGTGCAGGCTTAAGTTCCGAACCAAACAATGCTTAGAATAACTCATGGAGAAGCATGTGATCAGTTTGATCAGCTGACTGATTTGTAAGGCTCTGATTTGCTGATCATGTGTTAAACCAGTCAGTCATGACAGAAAATCAGAACCTTACTAATCTATCAACCGATCAAACTGATCACACACTTCTCCATGAGTTCCCCCTAAGCATTGCCATCCCTAATACTCTTGTGATGGTTTCTGCAGAAATTCCCATTCTTGCCAATGCCAATTTCCAATTTCTGTTATGCCAATTTTCCATTTACTGATTTGGGTTTTTCCGATTTTCCACTTTCTGAGGAATATTTTATTTGTCATTTTTTTGCATTAGTGAATGCAAAATATGACAAAAAAAAACAAAAAACCTGTAAATCGGAAAATCTTGTGATTGGTCTAAATTTACTGCTGTAATCCGATTGCAGAAAAAATGTGCATTCTGTGATTGGTCCAATGCTTTTGAGTTCTGTGATTGGGATAAAGTTACTGAGTTGCGGTAAATCGGATTTCCGTTTTCCATATTCCGATCGGAAATGCGGAAATTTCAATTCCACGGAATCTGAATGAGCATCCCTTATACTGGATCAGGGTTGTGAGGAGGCGCTCAAATGTATATAGTTTACAACTGGTATCTTTATGTATTTCTATATATATATTTGGCTGGATGGTGTAATGGTTAAGGGCTCTGCCTCTGACACAGGAGACCTGCGTTCGAATCTCGGCTCTGCCTGTTCAGTAAGCCAGCAGCTATTCAGTAGGAGACCTTAGGCAAGACTCCCTAACACTGCTACTGCCTATAGAACGCGTCCTAGTGGCTGCAGCTCTGGCGCTTTGAGTCCGCCAGGAGAAAAGCGCGATATAAATGTTCTGTGTTTGTTTGTTTGATATAAAAGGAGGTTTCTTACCTCTATAGAAGACTCACGAGAATGGATATCTCAGGGAGCCTTTATTTTTAAAAAAAAAAGCGGTTATACTGTTGACAACGCGTTTCACGGGACCAGGCCCGCTTCCTCAGGTCATTAAAGAACAGAACCTTAAAAGAGAACCGTGTGATGCGCGGGCGCCGTAGTCTCCCTAGTATCCCTAATACTATTACTGAGTATTGTTTGAATAGATTGGAAAGCCCACATGTTATAGATGTGGTGGATTGTACAGAGACTGTTCGGTCATATTTTAAGCTGGTTGAAATGACTTCTATCAAATAGCTATATGGCTATATATAGCTGTATAAAAATATGTTGTGCAAGAGCAGCTTTAATACCTTCAGGGTGGCAAAAGACATTCGTTTTACTTGGACATTACTGTTACTGCTCATCGAAGCAGTGAAATCTCGAGTAGTTTCCAGCTTCAACGTGTCAATCATCATTTCCGTGTCTCTGAAAGTGCGATGAGTAATCTTGTGACACCTCAGCTACATGACACCATGACACCGCTACTGTAAACACAGGCCTGTCTGAGGAGAATCTTTGAATAAATGAAGTGGACAAAAGAAAGAAAAGAAAATTGGCATAGCATATCGGCTACAATGCACAGAGCCACAGGCCATAAGTTCACCCTAAGGCCCCATTTACAGTTAATCAGTTGGTACGCATTGTTTTTTCTTCTCCATAGCACTGCATTGTAAAAAAGATTTCAGTTAAAAGACGTTAAAGTGGACCTGAACTTGAACTCTTGCATAGGATACAAGGAAAACATAACAGAAATTCTCCCTGTATGTATTTAAAGAGTTTAGCCTGTGTAATTGACTCTAATTTGTGTCTAATCACTAGTTGTAATTTGATCTCTGCCCTGTGTCACATGACTGCCTACGGCAGAAAACCAGATAGGCCCATTTGAAAGCACAGGCTGTAAACAAAATGTCTGCTTCCATGAAGTAGAAACTGTGCAGATTTATTTTAGGATTTGTATCAGCTGTAACAAAGCAATGTTTTTTGTTTAAAGGTTATTATGCTGTTCTGAGTTCAGGTCCACTTTAAGTGCGAACTGAGCTATTGGGAAACATGGGCATCACTTTGAAAATGAGTTGTCCTTTTAAGTTATAACTGAGAGCAACTGAACGAGTGTAAACCTCTATATGCGAGTGTGGGGAACAACCAGGGCATGATTTCTTCAAAGGCCACAAAGGTCCGGACCTTGAGAGGCTGCAGGCCAAATGGGCACCTGGTCATGGAAAATAGGAGTTGCTACATAGGACAGAGGAGGCTGAAATGGGGAACACGTAAAAAAGGAAAGGATGCTCTAGGGATTTTTCATGAAAGAATGGGACTGCTGTACATGGAAGAACAGCAGGAATGGGAGGGGCACTGCTGCACAAGAAAGGGGAGGCACAACATACTTGGCCAAAGGGGCACAAGAAGTATAAATCTGGCCATGGGGACAACCACCCCACTCGGCCTTGAATCCAGATGGCGGCTGCTCTCCAAAACAAAGGTATTTTATCCAATAGAACATAAAAAAAATCAACCTCTCCCCCTTTCACCTGACCCGGTTGATCAGTGGAGTTAACAGAGGTGCCCAAAATGATGAATACAAACTTTAAATACACTTTCAAAAAGGTAAGCGTTGACTCAGGGCCGGTTTAAGCAGCAATGGGGCCCCAGGGGGGCCCCCCCAACAAATACCCGTAACGAATTTATTGCGCTTTCGTTTGATGCATGTAAAATTACACTACCGTTAGGTTTGCTACTAAAAGTGACATTTACCGCATTTAAAAGTATACTTTTTTCTTTCTAAACTTTAAAATCGATTTTCTCAAAAACGATAAGGTCTTTTTGAAAAATAGTTTTTTCCTCTTATTCCTAATGATCTCCTTAACATATCCTGCAAATTTAGGGTTTCTAGCATTTAGGGCTGGTGCACACCGAGCGGCTTTTTGGGCGTTTTCAGATCCGCTTGCGGCTGCGGATCTACTTGGTCAATGTATCTTAATGGGGTGGTGCACACCAGAGCGGGAGGCATTTTGCAGAAAGGAAAAATGCCTGGGTGAGGCATTTTTTTGGATTGTGGATGCGTTTCTGCCTCAATATTAAGTATAGGAAAAACGCAAGCCGCTCTGAAAAACGGCACTTCAGAGCGGTTTGCCAGGCTCTGGGGCCCTGGGGCAGCTGCCTCCTTTGCCTTAATGGTAGCGCCGGCCCTGCGTTGACTTAATGTCATGGAAGACTGATTATAGAGGGTTTTTTTGTTTGTTTTTTTTAAAGAAACTCGTGCTGTCATCTGCTCTCTTAGACGGCACACTTTTTATTGACCTGAAGATGTTGTGTGCTACCCCGAAACACCTTGTCTGTCCTTTTGTGCCTATATTCAATAAAAGAGATTGCAACTCTATAAGCAGTCTTCCATGAAGTAAGGCCAACACTTACCCTTTTTTTAAATGTTTTTTTTAACATTTTATATTCATGACAACTTCAATAAGTGCAATGCTTATGTTGCGTGTTGAATAAAAGTAAACTGTGTTTCACAATTGGAGCGTTCCTCCCTCTTTTTCCTTTTTTAATGGATGGGCACTTTAAGTGCATACCCAGCATGCAAAACTTAACCCAGTACAAATGTTCAGTCTACAAATCTAGTGTCGGAGCTATGGAGCTATGGGCCCCGGTGCGAGTTTTACATTGGGCCCCCCCAGCACTCTATAGATAACACTTTATACAGCACACCAAAACCTGCCATCTTGCCAAGGTCATCCACAGTATTAGAGGTGCAAGAAGGGGATGGGAAACAAAGCATCTATAGAAGTGATTATTACCACCACAGGACCAATAACCAGCTAATACTTTGGTTGAGGAAGGGCCGGCCCCATGGGGCCCCTCTGGCCCAAGGGCCCCGATGCAGTCGCTACCTCTGCAACCCTTATTGCTAGTACAAATCCAAAGAACACCGACAAATGTGGTATAAAAGGCTTGCAGGTAGCTATGTGCCAGCATAAACCTC
>NC_090646.1:68030973-68060973 GCF_040937935.1 Hyperolius riggenbachi | reverse complement strand
TGTTTATTTTGCTGCTGATCGCGTGCGCGTCCACGTGCACGCGGATGTGCATACGCGTCGGGCACCCGCTGGTCCGTGATTGGCTGATGTGAACATGTGTTCACAAAGCCAATGACCGTGCTCATTCATGCAGAATGTGTGTAAACATTGCATCAGTCTCTATACTGTTACAGTTACTGAGATCACTCGTGAGAGGATCTCAGATAACTAACACAGCATTAGTGACTGATCAGCATCAGTGAGGTTTTTTTTAAATAAATTATACCCCCATTAAGCGTATTAACCCTTGCCTCCCTTAAATGGGAAAATTGCTGTGGTTTTTAGGTGAAAAACCCTGTGGTAGAGAAGTGGTTAAATGATAAAGATGCTAATCCTGCATTCAAAACTTTTTCTGCGGTTATGGTTTGGAGTTATCACATACTTTAGGAGCACTGGCCCTAGTGCCAAACAGTGCCAAAAAGTTGAATGCTGGGAGTTCTTTTGAATGCTGGGAGTTCTTTTTATCTATAATATATTCCTCCTCTTCCATATATTTCCCTGCCTAGCTGATCACTTGTGTTTACAAGCAAGGCTGAGGTGACTCAGTGATTGGATGTGTAAATAAAAAAAAAGACTCTGGGAGGAGGGCAGCTAATAAATACACAATGAGCAAGAGAAGGGAGGGGGGAAAACAAGAGTCAGGGAGGATATGATGTCAGCATTAGCTTGGCAAAATGGCCACTGCCTGCAATAGGATTTTCTGCTTTTCCTTTATAAAATTCACAGGAATCAGTACGTGGATAGCACAAGACATCTGTTATGTAAGTAGAAGTAGTATTTATCAACTTATATATGTGTTTTTTTATTGCTAGGTTAGCATGGGTGTCGCTTGTTCTTTAATACAAGGCTTTTAATCCCTTTGTTGTAGATGTATCACATTTCCCACCTATGGGTTTCAGGAATTATGGATGGGGGGGTTCATGTTAATGCTGCTCTGAAATGCCCTTCCACAGCACATCCGCCTCTCTCCAACCCCTCATATATTTAGATGCTCCCTAAGAACACACTTTTTCCGACAAGTATATGCTCTAACTTAGGCCATTCCCCCTGCTTTGACCTCTCGTCAAGCTTTACTCCTTACTAGATAAGCTAAACACGCAATGCCTGTATGTATACTGCGTACTTCCCCACCTCTTGCTTCCTCCCATTTCCTTTAATAAGCTCGCAGGGGCAGGGCTCTCACACCCTTTTGTGTCTTGGAATTTTGTATTCAGTTCATAGCTTGCACTCTGCTTGTTATACATTTTATTCATCATCGTTACATCTGTCATTGTGATCCACAGTTCTGTATTTTGTATCAGTGTCCTCCTTTGACGTATATCATTTTCTGTATCATTATGTACCCCTTGTTTGTTTTCCTACTTTGTACAGCGTCATGGAATATGTTGGCGCTTTATAAATCAATAATTATAATAGTAAAGCTATTACGTTCACAATGAAAGATATTTTACATATTTGGAATGTCTTTAGCTGGCCATATACCGTATAATCTCGATTGTACAATATTTCAGCAACTACCACATTTTTCAGCATATATGCTCTAGACTATAAGATGCACCTAGGTTTAGGGGGCAAAACCCAGGGGGAAAAATACTAAACCAGGTGTATCCGTGGTCCTGGAGCTTCTTGTAGATGTTCTCGTTCTCCCAAAATTATTGTGTCCCCTTGTACCTAAGTGTGTCCCCATGTGTCCTCTTCTGTCCCCATGTGTTCCCTTTTGCCCCCATGTGCCCTCCTGTGCCCCCTACTGTCCTCCATGTCATCCTCTGCTCCCCCCGTGTGGTCATCACACTCCCTCCGAATAAATGAAAGCAGCAGCAGTATGGTTCACCTAATCTATCAGATCCCACAGCAATCAGAGACCTCTCCCTCACTGTTCCCCTAGTGCTGGCTTCTGCCGATCATGCCATCAGCAGATACCAGCAGGGATGCTCATCTGGATCCCGGGTACCCGGGTAAACCCGGGTATCCGACCATTTTTCCGGTATCCGGATCCGATCCGTATCCGGATACCTGTGCCACTATCCGGACAGCGCTATCCGGATTCTATCCGGATATCTGGTCGCATAATCCGGGTACCCGCGGATATCCGTCCAGATATCCGGATCCGGATAGTGTAGCTAAGGAGATGATGTAATTGAGCCAATCAGAGGGCTCCCAGCCAATCAGAGGGCTCCCAGCAGAAGTCCTAGCAACCAATCACAGAGGGAAACCATGGCCAGCCCCACCTGACCTCATTGAGCCAATCAGAGGCCTCCCAGCCTAAGCCCTGGCACCCAATCACAGAAGGGAACCCTGGCCAGCCCCCCTGTATAGTAAGGAGGGCTGCCATGATGAGACAGTTCATCCTTGCTTGTGTGGCTGGCTGGTCACTGACAGACTTGCTCCACTGCTGGCTTAGCAAGTGCTGTATACAGTGATAAACCTAAAGCTTTGAGTGCTAAACACCTTCACTACACTATTGTTCTATTGTTGTAATTGTTTGCTTTCATTCACTCAGTTAGGTCCTGTCTGTGTCTGTGTCTGTGTAGGCCAGCAGGACAGTATAGGGAATAGGAGGATTACTGTGTTATTGTATTGTAGTTAGTACTGCAGTTAGTTGTTATGGTGGCGCTCCCGTACTCGATTTCCCGCTCGATTCCCATCGACTCGATTATTTCCAACATGTCCTATTTGCGTTTTGATGGATCATTAGGTCGATTCGGCATACTTTACATGCAAATCGACCTAACGATCCATCAAAATGCAAATCGGACATGTCGGAAATAATTGAGTCGACAGGAATCGAGCCGGAAATCGAGTGCGGGAATGCACCGTGTGTACCCGCCACCATAACACAGTGTGCACTGTCTGTCCTCTACTCTGCGGTTTGTCACTCTGTGCTGATTTGATGTAAAGTCCAACCCCGATTTTATTAAAGTAAAAGTACCCCTCATCATCTGGTGACATCATCATGTATAAGTTGTACTATGTCTGCTGGCACCGGCAGCCGGGGGAGGGGCACCAAGGGCAACAGGACAGGGAGCAACATTACGGCCACCCTCAGAAGGTCTGCCGTGTCAGTGTCGACCACAGCGAGCAGCCTACCCTCAGTCAGCGAGCTTTTCACTCCAGGCGCCGCGATTGAACTCAGGGCTGTTAGCCGCCCGCAAGGAGTTTGAGGAGGATGTTCTGGCTTTTGAGGAGGGGGGGTATGATGTTGATGATGGGATGAAGGACCGTGACTACTATCCACAGGATGGGGATGTCAGCTCAGACTCTGAGGAGGAGGATGCGTCGGTGGGTTTGGCATGGAGGATCAGCATTGCAGAGTGGCCGTGGAATGTGAGACCCACCACATCCTTCTGCCGCTACCACCAGCTGCACCACTCAACCCCCAACCGCCATAGGGAGAAAAGCCACAGAATCCCATTCAGGCTGCAGGGGAATCTTCACCTCCCCAATCTGGCCGCCACGGTGCCACAGGCCACTGTTGCTGATACCGCCACCTATATTCAACCCAAAACACAATTGCGGTGTCATTTTTTGGAGGTGTCTGGGCTGAAAACTGTCATGTCCCAGTTGTGCGATTGGACTTTAGACACACTGGGCTTGATTCACAAAGCGGTGCTAACCTACTTAGCACGTTGAAAGTCTTTGGACGTGCTAACCAGGATGCTAAGTAGGTTAGCACCGGATTTCTCAATCAGATCGCGCGCTAACTTTGCGCACGCAAAGTTTTACGCGCGCAAAGTCTTATGCGCGCTAAGTCTCATAGGCTTTAACGGGCACTTCGCGCGGTGCGCCCTGCGCTCTGTGCAGTGCGCACGTAGTTTTACGCGCATAAGGTTTTGCGCGCGTAAAGTTTTACGCACGAAAACTCATTTAGACGTGCTAAGGGGGTTTTCAAAGGCGTGCTAACAGTTAGCACTGCTTTGTGAATCAAGCCCAATGTGGGCTGCACGACCGCTGTCTGGAACCTAATCCTGATGTTAATTGACTGCTTTTTTTTTTTTTTTTTTCATTTTAGGTCCAACAATTTTTTAATTAGTGTGTCCCTTTAAAAAAACATGATGCTACATGCATCATTTACCCTAAAAACCCCTTTAAAAGCTATTTAAATGGCACTTCCGTTTTTTCTATTCGGATACCCGAATAGGTAATTTGGTCGGATATCCGGATCCGATCCTGATATCCGCAAGGTCGGATCCGGATATCCGAATCGGATCCAGATATCTGGGTACCCGGATCCGGATCCGGACGGGTAATGAAAAGCACTACCCGAGCATCCCGGGATACCAGCACTAGGGGATAAGTGAGGGAGAGGAGAGGTCCTCCGATGGATTACGTGAGCCATGCAGCCACTGCTTTCATTTATTCAGGGGGAGTGGAGGAGAACACGGGGGAAGCAGAGGAAAACATGGGGGGAGCAGAGGAGAACATGGGGGAAGCAGAGGAGAACATGGGGGGAGCAGAGGAGAACATGGGGGAAGCAGAGGAGAACATGGGGGAAGCAGAGGAGAACATGGGGGGAGCAGAGGAGAACACAGGGGGAGCAGAGGAGAACATGGGGGGAGCAGAGGAGAACATGGGGGGAGCAGAGGAAAACATGGGGGGAGCAGAGGAGGACATGGGGGGAGCAGAGGAGAACATGGGGGAAGCAGAGGAGAACATGGGGGGAGCAGAGGAGAACATGGGGGAAGCAGAGGAGAACATGGGGGGAGCAGAGGAGGACATGGGGGGAGCAGAGGAGAACATGGGGGGAGCAGAGGAGGACATGGGGGGAGCAGAGGAGAACATGGGGGAAGCAGAGGAGAACATGGGGGGAGCAGAGGAGAACATGGGGGAAGCAGAGGAGAACATGGGGGGAGCAGAGGAGGACATGGGGGGAGCAGAGGAGAACATGGGGGAAGCAGAGGAGAACATGGGGGGAGCAGAGGAGAACATGGGGGAAGCAGAGGAGAACATGGGGGGAGCAGAGGAGAACATGGGGGGAGCAGAGGAGAACATGGGGGAAGCAGAGGAGAACATGGGGGGAGCAGAGGAGAACATGGGGGGAGCAGAGGAGGACAGGGGGAATATAAGATTTGGAATATAAGATGCAGTGACTTTTTCTCCCTGTTTTTGGGTGGAGAAAAAGTGTGTCTTATATGCCAAAACATATGGTACATAGTTTAAGTACCAATCATACAAATAAACCGAGAATATATTGAACAGATTCTTGAGGTAGGTTCTCATTACAATGTGGAAGTTAGTACTGGCTGTACCATAAATATTATATGTTGAATGGTCAGCTTATGAGCTAGGGTTGGTGCTACTGTATGTATAGTCATTATAGACGTATTGCTTCCCTAGACTTTATGTGATTTGTCTGAAAAATGACACTCTTTCATGGCGGTTTCATCATGGTAATTGATAATTAGGTAGGATCCACCATGTTATTAATGTTTAAATAGAATCTACAATTACATTTTCATTTCATCCCCAATCTGTCCAGCTAATACCCACAGAATTCAATAATATTAACGTACAAGCCTCGCTGTCACAAAAGGTTACACTTAACAACCCGCACAGCCTCCCTTTGCTATCTTAATCAAATTATGAACAGACCAGAGGCTGAAACAAGAATGGATCCTTATAAATCGAGGTCTGGATAATTTGGTAAGACATCCTCTTTCACTGCACGAAGGCTCTGTGACCTTGTCAGCCTGAGAATGGAAGACTCTATGATTGTCAGGTACAATTTTTGTAAGGAAGTGTTTAAAGGATAACGTGTTCTTAAAGAGAAACTCCAACCAAGAATTTTACTTTATCCCAATCAGGAGCTGATACCCCCTTTTACATGAGAAATCTATTGCTTTTCACAAACAGACCATCAGGGGGCGCTGTATGACTGATATTGTGGTGTAACCCTTCCCACAAGAAGCTCTGAGTACCGAGGTACTGTTGGCAGTTTCCTGTCTGTGAACCGTGTTACATTGTTGGAAATAGCTGTTTACAGCTGTCTCCAACTGCCAAAACAGCAAGCAGCAGCTACATAACCTGCCCACAGTAAAAATGTCACCATGTAATAAATGTCAGAATGTAAATCGGGGAGAGGAAAGATTTTACAATGCGCAAACACTGACTAAATCATTTATACAAAATTATTGTAAAAATTAAGCACTTTTTTTATTACATTATTTTCACTGGAGTTCCTCTTTAAATCATTTTTCACAAACAGCTATGAAAGAGTTCTTAGTTAAAAAATACAAGAAAAGAGTTAGGGTCCGTTTCCACTAGAGCGAATCTGCATGCGTTTCCTGCAATACAATACAAGTAGATGGGACTGTTTCCACTTGTGCGGGATTCTGTGCGGTTTGTCGTGCAGAAAAAATCTGCACGGCAGACCCATCAGAATTCGCACGCCGCACACCCGCACGCAATTCGCCGCTAATGAAACTAAATAGGAAAACCGCAAGCGTTTTAGTCTTGCAGTTTCCCGGCATGTCCGCATGCGTTTCTGCTTAAAAACCCATGTCAATGCTTGCCGGCATTGACATGGTTAACATCGCGTTGTGATTCCGCATGAAAATCCACATAGAAACGCCAATGAAACCGCAACCTGCAGATTTGTTGCCGCGGTTTTTCCATCGATATCGCACCGCAGTAGTGGAAATGGGCCCTTACCGATTGAACTCTAAGCAAGCGAAATACGGTCCGGTGTTCATCGTGGATCAGATGTGCAGATATCAAACGAACAAACTCATTTTTAGGTAACACCTCTAAAGAGGAATAAAACTCTGATATAACATTCAATAAAATGTGTTTTCCTACTTTTTATTACCCATACAGTTATCATATTTGCTATTCCGCACAAGTAATATTGTCTGTCTACAAATTAAAAATTCTTAAAGTAAAGTATCTGCTCTTAAAGCTGCCATTGCATTTTACTGCATAGCTGCTGTATTTATATATTAATGTGTGTCCAGTGATCACTTCTCAGCTGTCTCTGGTTCTACAATGGGAGCAGTTCAGTGACAGCACACTGTTGGCTGGATACTAATTGTAGCAAACAAAGGAATGCAAACAAAAAATAATGTTATCACCTCTTCAGATGTAGCCAGAAGCTCAAGGAGCTTTCCACTGAAGAAGCAAGTGCTGTGTTTCACTGTTTCAATGCAGTTTTGCTACATTTTTTTTCTCTTTTTTGTGGTAGTAGATTTTATGCTGTAAGTAATCTTTTAGAACAAAGAGGAAATGCTGAGTTTCTTACCACCTTAATGACCAACTGTTCATGGTTTATTGTAAGCTTTTGAAACTTTAAGTTCCTTCTTCAGGCATGATACAGAAGTAGATCAGAGCTGTACGACTTTATTGTTTACGTAGAACTACTACACAGAGGTACTAGAAAAATAAATGGTCATGCACCATTTTAAGAAAAGTAGCCCTCCTGTATATACAGTATATACAGGGGTCATCAAAACACAATGCAATAATGTAGAAAATAAATATAGCAACGCCACTCCCAGTGTCCGTTCCAGCTCAGGATCCCCCGTAGCAGCATTCGACCAAATCAGTCAAATGCTGCTATCTCTGCCGCCGAAGGGAGGCTTCAGGAAGTCTTTGGGAGCCCAAGTGCTCCTGAAGACGGGCCGCTCCATACTGCGCATGCGCAAGCGCACTCTATCGCGTAACGCGCGTGTGTAGTATGGAGACTTCAGGACTCGGCTCCTGAAGACTTCCGAAGTTCCCCGCGGAGGGGTATTCAAACGGCGAAGGAAGCGCTGCATGGAGGGCACCGGGAGTGGAGAGGGAAGGCTCTATAGGACCCAGATCCTTCCCTCTCCTTAGGTATGTATTTGACTTTTTTTTAGGTGACAGATCCCATTTACTTTAAAGAAAAAAAAAATCAGCACAACAATGCGTTTTGTGGGCATCAACCCAGCTTCTTCAGGTAAAATAAAAATATGCCTATTCAGCAATCATATAGCTCTAAGAGCGCTTCTGGGCAGCATGGCTAAGAATAAACTTAAAATTCTACTTCCTGTATTTCTGTACCAAAACCAGAATTATTAAGGACTGAAACTGAACTTTGTGCAGGGCTAATCTGATTTAGTAAGCTAATTAATTATGTGACAGCCTGATTAATTAATCCCCCCGTCAAGACGTTAATCTCTTGAAGATCCTGGGCTTAAACCCCCCTAGTGACCAGGCTATTTTTCCCTAATTAGACCACTGCAGCTTTAAGGCCTTGCTGCTGGGCTGCATAACTCAGCACACAAGTGATTCATTTTTTTTTATAAATACTTATTTTGTTTTATTTTTAAATAACTTTGGTTATTTTTTTTTTTCACTAGACCCCTCCCTCCCTCCGCCAGCCAATCACTGTGATCAGCTGTCATAGGCTTTAGGGTCACACGGCTGTCCCCAGTACAGCGCTGCCTTAGATCGCAACACTGTACAATGTAAATAGATGGAGAAACTCCTAGCGGTGATCGCCGCTGGGAGACTGATGGCGGAGCGAAGCTCCGTCATTAATTTGGAGATGCATGCGCATTGGCGCGCGCAATCTCCTGCAAATCCCCGCCCCAGGACTTGCCGCCAATGGGCGTAAGACGGTCCTGGGGCTGCCGCCGTGGTCACGCCCATTGGCTTTAGGCGGTCTTAAGGGGGTGAAAGAGACACTGCAGTGACATATAGTAGAATATAGTACATTATTCAGGATACCCACTTTTAGGGTAATTTCCTGGTTTCAGCATCAGAAACACTTCCTACATCTATACATTACTATATATTAAATGCAGCTCTGCCTTCCAGTGATGCTAAGCCTAGGCTGATTAACTATGCAGAAATCTTCGAACACCCCCCCCCCTCCTCCAAACACTATGGGAGAAGAGGTATATTTTGTACTGGCTTTGGAATTATCAGAAGCAAACATTCTGCACAGAAGTCTAAAGGTGTCACCACCTGTGACAAATTTCTGAATGCGAGAAAATCGGGGAAACGTGCATGCAAGAGATTTTACAATGGGCAACCATTGACTAAATAATTTGTAAATGAATATTGTACAAAAAAATAATACATTTTCTTGATTATGTTATTTTGACTACAGTGCCTCATTAAATATTACCTTTACCGGATTACTATTGTGTAAAGTTGGGTTCAGTCTCCAGCTAATTCTGTTAAACACAGAGCAAGAAATAGAAGCAAAAAAAAAAGTGAACGTTTAGTTCTATTCATGACTGATTATGACTGATCTCCCCGGACAGCTAGTGCTACTGTCTGGTATCCCTAGGCAACCTATAATTACACTGTGCACTCTTCAGCCCCTCCCCCATGGGCTTTTTCATTAGAAGCTCCATTTAGGGATGTGCAGGATTAAAAGGAAGTTATATTTTGTCAAACTATTTTTAAAGTAGAAATGACTTCACCTTCTGCTGCAGAATATTAACTACCAGGGGAGCAATTTGATTTAGAAAATTTAGTTTCACTTGAAACCACTTGTTCAATAAAGACACGTCAATGTCAATTTTTTGTTTGTAAAGTAAGACAAACGTCTTTATTATTGTGGGTTAAAACAGCATTTCTTTTCTATATAGAAAACTCCTAAGGGATTCCCAAATGTATTTCTAGCTAGTGTGCCTCTAAGTCTCTCCCGGTGTTCAAGCAATCTGCTCACAGCCAGTACAGCAAATCCTGGTGTTAGCGGCAGGGGTTAACCATGTAGTGCTGCCTGGAAGAAATACTCTGCGGACAGGACCGGGGCGCAAATTGCTGCAGCTAAACAGGTCTTCATGATAGTGTCGAAAATAATGATATCCTGCCTCGGTGTGCCGGGTAAATGGCACAGGGAAAGCAGTCTGTTACAGTCACAGGTTATTTATGTAGTTCTGTCTGCTCTGCCCCCCTATTTTGTGTTCTTCTGCAGAATGCTTGCGTCAGCTCAATGATTATCTGTACAAAACGTACGCAACAAGACGGTTCTGGTCATCTGGGGCAAAAAGAGACACTGGAGCTTTTGTCTAAGTAAAGATAAAGCCTTTACTAAAAGCTTTCAATAACAGGTATTTTAAAAAAAGATGAATTTAAAAAATGGATTGAAAATGATATTGTAAAATATACCGTATTTGGCTTTTGAAATATTGTAATAAAACATATCTGCAAATGACTGATAGCCACATCCTCACTGGCCAACATCCTGCAGCATCTGCTCACCATTAGTGCGAAAGTTCGCGAACCGCAATAGACTTCAATGGGGAGGCGAACTTTGAAAAATAGAAAAAAATCTACTGGCTGGAAAAATGATAGAAAACATGTTTCAAGGGATCCAATACCTGGAGGCAGACATGATTGAGTAAAATACACATCAAAAGTCACAGGCAAAAATCTAGATTTCACATAAACCCCTATTTTAAGGTCAAATTTCAATTACAGGCCTACTCTGCTCCTTTCCTTCTCCCTTCCTCCTCCTCCTTCTGGAGGGAGGAGGGTCTCATCTGCCAAAGAATTATAGTATTTCAAAAGCCAGCTTACATACCGTGGCTGGGAATTGAACCCAGGTCTCACTGTGTGGTGGGCACGTACCTTAACCGCTGTACGACCAACTACTAACTGAAGCTACCCTAGCATGTACCATTTCAGCTTAATCCAAGAGAAAAATTAAACAAGACAAATAACATTTATATCATGCTTTTCTCCTGGTGGACTCAAAGCACCAGAGCTGCAGCCACTAGGGCACACTCTATAGGCAGTAGCAGTGTTAGGAAGACTTGCCTAAGGTCTCCTACTGAATAGGTGCTGGCTTATTGAACAGACAGAGCCAAGAATCGAACCCTGGTCTCCTGTGTCAGAGGCAGAGCCCTTAACCATTACACCATCCAGCCACTGCTTAAGGATTTGTAGCCAGGCATGGCCTTGCCTTTTGTGTTCAACAGTTGTCCAAAGAGAACCCCAGATAGCCAGGCACTGTACCACCAACACTACATGTTGAAGCCAGCCTAGCATGTACCATTTATGCTCAATCCATTTATGCTCAAAAATACAAGAGAGAGAGAGAGATGAATCTACCTGGCTATCTGGGGTTCTCTTTGGACAACTGTTGAACACAAAAGGCAAGGCCATGCCTGGCTACAAATCCTTAAGCAGTGGCTGGATGGTGTAATGGTTAAGGGCTCTGCCTCTGACACAGGAGACCAGGGTTTGAATCTTGTCTCTGTCTGTCCAGTAAGCCAGCACCTATTCAGTAGGATACCTTAGGCAAGTCTTCCTAACACTGCTACTGCCTATAGAGTGTGCCCTAGTGGCTCCAGCTCTGGTGCTTTGAGTCCACCAGGAGAAAAGCATGATATAAATGTTATTTGTCTTGTCGAATTTTTCTCTTAGATTGAGCAGAAATGGTACATGCTAGGCTAGCTTCAGTTAGTAGTGTTGGTGGTACAGCGGTTAAGGTACTTGCCCACCACACAGTTAGACCTGGGTTCAATTCCCAACCAATGTGAGTTGGCTTTTATGCTACAAATCCTTAAAGGGAACCTAAACTGAGAAGCATATGGATTTTTCCTTTTAAAATAATACCAGTTGTCTGAATCGCCTGCTGATCCTGTGTCTCTAATACTTTTAGCCACAGCCCCTGAACAAGCATGCAGATCAGGTGCTCTGACTGAAGTCAGACTGGATTAGCTGCATGCTTGTTTCAGGGTGTGATTCAGCCACTATTGCAGCCACAGAGATCAGCTGAACTGCCAGGCAACTGGTATTGTTTAACAGGAAACATCCATATCACTCTCAGTTAAGGTTCCCTTTAAGCAACCTAATGTTTCTCTTGGATTGAGCAGAAATGGTACATGCTAGGCTAGCTTCAGTTAGTAGTGTTGGTGGTACAGCAGTTAAGGTACTTGCCCACCACACAGTGAGACCTGGGTTCAATTCCCAGCCACGGTATGTAAGCTGGCTTTTGAAATACTATAATTCCCTGGCAGATGAGACCCTCCTCCCTCCGGTAGGAGGAAGAAGGGTGGAGTAATATACAAGAGGCTAACTCTCCCTAGCAGAGTGTGTGTAGCAGTTGTCCCTTAACTAATTACAGCAGGCAGACGAGTGAGTAAAACGACGCAAGGACCTTGCCTTTTATAAGGGGGGGGTGGGGCTCCAGGCATGAGTGCAGTCTGATTGGCAACAATATGCCTGCTGACTGTGATGTAGAGGGTCAAAGTTCTGCTCCATAGAGCATTATGGGGCGAATTGAACTTCCGCAAAAGTTCGCCTTTGCATGGCGAACGCGAACCACCGAAGTTCGCCTGGAACCGTTCACTGGCGAACCGTTCGCTGCATCTCTACTCACCATCTCCGCCTCTTCTTACCATGTGCATTGGATGGTTGGGGTAACTACCTCCACACATGGTGCCGAACCTTGGTGCAAAATTATGGTGGAATTTGAGAAAGTCTTTCTGTTTATTAACCCTAAATGTCTATAATTTTCCAGGTACAATGGTTATTTTTGACCTACTCATAACAAAGAGTTGAAGGGTATAAAGTATACCTAGAGGGGGGGGGGGGAGTGCCCTAAATAGATACTTACATTAGCAAAGGAAATCCTCTGGATTTTTTTTTTTTTAACCTTAGGGCCTCCTTTAATTTTAAATAAAGATTTTACTATTAACATTTTAGTAGGTACGTAGGTTGACAAATTGACCCCTATTTATTTTGGAGGAAGCAGGCGTCTGGAGGGCTCCCTACTCTTAAAAGGACTTCCCAGATTCCCCTATATGTACACCCTAACCATCTGCTGCATGCAAGACAAAACTGAACATTTACGGTATATCTCTTTTCTCCTGGCGAACTCAAAGCACCAGATCTGCAGCCACTAGGGTGCGCTCTATAGGCAGTAGCAGTGTTAGGGAGTCCTTACTAAGTGCAGGCTTACTGAACTGAAAGAGGTGAGATCCAAACCCTGCTCTCCTCCAGTACACTATCAAGCTATGCAAAGTCCCCTCAATGTTACGGATCATGAGTGCTGGTACTGCTCGGAGGGGATCCATGGGCTCTGAATTCTCTTGGGGCTACCAGCCTGCAGGGGGACAAGGGCTTAATATAGCTTCATTTAAAAAACAAAATATATTTTATTACTAATCCTATATAATAATTTGCAAGTGTCCCTGCGTCCTGTCCGTGTGTCAGTGCTTTTGCTCTACAGTGCATGTTCAGCACTGGCAGCCGTTGAGACAGGACGCAGGACAGGGCCAGGTGGCGGGACGGCCAGGCAGGTGGGTGCGCGTGCGGCGGGTGCGCTGTGATGCTGCGGCAAGGACTGACCTAGAGCCCGTTATTAAAAGGGCTTAGGTCACCAAGTGATAATAATAAAAGTAAACACTTTTGATGTCGCACATGCACAGGGGTCCTCACAGTGTTATCATAAGGAGACATGGCTGGCCATTGGACTGCCTGGATGCTGCAAGTTTATTTGGCATATCTGTGTGGGCAGGCGCCGCAAGCGGCCCATCGTGATGGCTGTGATGTATAGGGAAACATGCCTGCACATGCACATTTCCCAATTGCCTTCAGAGGAATTGCACAGCTGCAGTAGCACTTTTGAGCTTCCTTTGTTGCTCCGCTACTGTTCAGGAGATCGTGGTAGAACTACGATGGGGGGATTGCCATTTTCAATCCCTCCAGCTAACTACATCTGGGGCACTTCGTCAGTTTCGGGGGCACTGGCCACACATAAAAATATAAATAAGACCACATTTCCCTACAAAAAAGACAGCATAGTAAAATTGCACACAAGTAACCTATGACTGGGCTTTGAGACGCACAAAAAACTGTAAGGCAGCCCTTTAAGAGAATTACTCAGCCAGCCAGCTGTTGGGTGTAATTCCATTTCCTCGTGTTTCCTTGGCGGTTGCCAGGCATCAGTCTGGCTGCTGAGAAGCCTACGTGATGTGATTTCACCCATTTTATTCTCAGCTAGAAGCAATTGTTTCATGGTGTAAACAGAGTTTTACTGGAGCCAATGCCAAGCAATAAATATTACCTGAGAGAGAAGCTTTTATTGAGGTCTGACAACACCGGGCCTTGTTTATCAGATAGAAGCTTCATCCTGACTAAAACACTGGATAAGATCATGATCCAATTCCACTAAACTTTTTTTACACAGAACGTACCACCAGATGAGAAGATAATATAATTCTATACGCTGTTCACAGAAAACCATAATTTCATTATGGCCTGACCACTGGAGATGATGATAATACAATTATATTGTATTCTATACGACTGTAGAGCAAAATATCCCCACCAGCCAGAAAACAGACTGAACTCAAAAAGTAGTAGTAAAACCATCATATACAAAATGGTAAACTGTTAGCAGTGGGGTTCCACAAGGATCAGTACTGGGTCCAGTTCTCTTCAGTTTATTTATGAATGACCTAGCTGATGGAATACAAAGTAATGTTTGGCATCTTTGTAGATGAAACAATTTTATAAGAACTATCAACACTCTGCAACACTCATATACAAAATGGTAAACTGTTAGCAGTGGGGTTCCACAAGGATCAGTACTGGGTCCAGTTCTCTTCAGTTTATTTATGAATGACCTAGCCGATGGAATACAGAGTAATGTTTCGCATCTTTGTAGATGAAACAATTTTATAAGAACTATCAACACTCTGCAGGAAAGTGACACCAGTGGAGGTGGCATACCACCATATAAACTAAAAGGAACACAGCTGGGATTATCAGACTTAAGGTGGGCACTGGGCACACACGATACAATTTTTTCATATATCTTTCAATTTGAGAATGAAAATATTTTTTTTCGGATTGATTGATCGAACAATTTGAAAACTTTGACCAATGTATCACAGATCTGAGTTCAATTTTCCCTAGTAATGAAAAAAAATTATTGAAAACTCTGAAAAAAATGAATTATACCGATTAAAAAAGGAAATTTGACTAAATTTCTCACTTGGCTTAAATAATAGGGCTTTCAATGTTCTGTCCAATTTGATCATTTTTATTGAAATGCTGTGAAATTGGGTCCTTTAAGTTTATCATGTATGGTCACCTTTACTCTGGAAGGCACACCTGTCCTTGTCCCCACATTTTCACCGGTTTTCAGTGCTCTGTGACCAATGTGCAATTCCATCCTCAATCCTCTCTTTCCCATTTGATTTTGGTTTCTTTTGCACATGAAATTCTTTTGCATTACGGCAAAAAACATTGTATTGGTACAGTGATAATAATCTGATAATAATAATAATAATCTGAACATTTGTATAGCGCTTTTCTCCTGTCGGACTCAAAGCGCTCAAGAGCTGCAGCCACTGGGACGCGCTCAAGAGGCCACCCTGCAGTGTTAGGGAGTCTTGCCTTGAACTCCTTACTGAATAGGTACTTGACCTAACCAGGATTCGAACCCTGGTCTCCCATGTCAAAGGCAGAGCCCTTAACCAGTACACTATCCAGCCACTCAATTGATCCACAGTGATCAATTGACAAAAAAAAAAGAAGAACGTTTGAATTTAAAGTGCAATAGTAAGCGCATGAATGGAATGCAAACAAACAAACAATATGCAAATGCTAGGGCAATATGCAGTAGACCATTTATACAATTGCTCATCGTTTGCATTCATGTGAATGATGCCAAAGGGAAGCTGGGGTTGGATAACTGAAAACATGGTTTTTGCAGCCAATGCCAATCTGGAATCAATGCCAAAATGAATGCCAATAATATAATCCCTGACTTTAGAGTGAATGCCAGTCATACACTATTCTATATCTTTAACAGATTAGACATTAGGAGCCTGATCCAATTCATTTTTTCTCCTACGATTTCTCCTAGGAGATAATTTTTCATCTTCTGTTTAAAGAGAACCCGAGGTAGGTTTGAAGAATAGTATCTGCATACAGAGGCTGGATCTGCCTATACAGCCCAGCCTCTGTTGCTATCCCAAACCCCACTAAGGTCCCCCTGCACTCTGCAATCCCTCATAAATCACAGCCACGCTGCTGACAAACAGCTTGTCAGAGCTGGCTGTGTTTATCTATATAGTGTCAGTGTGCTGCTCTCCCCGCCTCCTGCAGAACTCCAGTCCCCGCCTGCATCCCTTCCCTCCCTGCTGATTGGAGGGAAGGGACGGGGGCAGGGACCGGAGCTATGCAGGAGGCGGGGAAGCAGCTGAGACACTACAGATGTAAACACAGCCTCACAGCACGGCAGTGATTTATGAGGGATTGCAGAGTGCAGGGGGACCTTAGTGGGGTTTGGGATAGCAACAGAGGCTGGGCTGTATAGGCAGATCCAGCCTCTGTATGCAGATAACATTCTTTAAATACACCTCGGGTTCTCTTTAAAATAACTTTTCAGCACCCCTGTAATTGAAAAGTAGGTGAAACAGTACAGTCAGAATTCCTCTAAATATTTTCTTGCTTGCTGATGGCTTAACGCAAACCTGAAGCAAAAAAACAAAACAAAAAAAAACTCCTATTATATAATGAATTTTAAGTATATTATGGATATTGAATAGAAGAGTCTCATATGTTGATTTTCAGTTATATTCCTTTTTTTAACATAGCATTATTATGTTTAAAACCACACTCTGTATTTTAAGCTATAAAACAAAGCAGACATATTTACCCTTTGCACTTTCCTGCAGTAAAACCTTATCCAAGCTGTCTATCACGGTTTCTTGGCTGTTTAAGCGCTTCCGAAAACAGGACTGTATTTGGTTGAATAGCTCAGAGAAGGCCTTTTGCATAGATAACAACTGAAGTTTTTTTTTTTAAATCTTTCTGTACTGGAAAACAATATGAGACACTTTTCTTTGTGACTTACTGTATGTTCTATTTCTTTGCTGTACTACACATACAGTTCATTATCTCATACGTTTATTTTCACTTCAGATTTGCTTTAAAAGGGTATTTTATTGAAAAGATGTGGAAGAATTACCTAGGAGAAAATATGGGAGAAAAAGAAAATTGGATAGGGCTCTAGGGGCCCGATTCACTAACTGATGTTGGCCTAGCTAGCACGCCTAAAGGCTTTGGGCGTGCTAACTAGGGTGCTAAGTAGTTAGCACACACCAAGCTGAATCAGATCGTGTGCAAAGTACCGCACACACCGGCCTTTGCTATCGCATCGGGTGTGACAAAAATGGCGCATCCGATGCGCCTATAACAGCGCATTGGATGCGCCCTAAACGTCACACCCATGTGCCATTTAGGGCGCATCCAATGCACCGTTTTAGGCGCATTGGGTGCGCCATTTTCGTCGCACCCGATGCAACGTTTTCCACGCACCGGCCTTTGCACCCGGTACTTTGCTAATTAGCGCGCGCTGATTTTTAGGCGTGATAAGGGGCTTTTCACAAGCGTGCTAACAGTTAGCACCATTTTGTGAATCAAGCTCTAGGTGTTGTTTAATAAATGGAGCACTGCTGAACAAGTTCGTCTGCATTTACTTTGTACTGCACTGAGTATGCGGGGGGTGCAAGTGATATTAGATCTAATCTCAGGAGGGGATACCCTCAATCAAGATTAGGTAGATGTCACTTGCTTACTACATCTACTAGCATAGCCTTTACCAGAGCTGGGGCAAGGTCCTCCAGCACCCAAGGCTGAGACACCAAAGTGCGCCCCTCCATCCCTCCGCCCCAGCCGTCACACACTGATTGCTATTAGACTAAGAGGTGCCACAGGGCCCACAACCTCCCCTACACCTAAATATGTAGTTACCTGGCTTGCAGTCACTGCCATGTATCCCCTTTTCATATTTATTTCTGCTTCAAACACAATTAGGAATGACAGCTGAATGAATTCTGCGCCCCCCTCCTACACTGCGCCCTGAGGCTGGAGCCTCTCCAGCCTATGCCTCGGCCCGGCCCTGGCCTTTACTCTACAGTGCAGCGAGTCCGGCAGGACCGCATCCCTAATTCTCCTGATGACAAGAGCAGCAGGAACTATTTATGTTTCCATGGCAGCCAGAGACCCTTGTGAAATGATGTACCTGCTGCCACTGAAGCAGATTTGGCAGCACTGAGGAAGGTTTAGATCTGTATGTGATGTTTTCCTGCAGACTATGGTTAACTAGGATTCTGCTTTAAAGTCAGCCATGTTAGCTGCCAATCCTGCGTAAAGTGGTTTGGGGAACCAACAAAACATAAACGAGCATTAGAGGCCTATTCATAAAGGTGGGGAAGGGATCATCAGGTTGCAGGCTTGCCACTTTATGAACTGAAGTTTTCCAGATTTGTGTGGATCCTCTTGTTTATAAAGGGGCGTTCAGTGTGATTGCCTCTTTAGGCTGATTTCACACCAGGACGTTGCGTATTAGGGGACGTTATGGTCACATAATGTGCCCCTAACACAACGCCTGGTGCTCTCTGCTGTGGACGTCAGAGTGAGCCGCGTTGTGCAGCTCACTCTGGCGTCCGTGATGCCGTGATGCGTACTCTTGGACGCATGCGGCATCAAGTGGTCCCACCCGGACAATCGCTCGCACAGAGCGGCCGCTCCAGGAAGTAAACACTGCACGTCACTGAGTGCAGTGAATATTAATTAGCCATGTGCCTGGCCGCTCTACGCTCCTCCCCAACATTACTGAGCATGTGCAAGCAGTCTAACGCGGCTCTGCCGCTTATAAAGTACTGCATGCAGTACGTTGTCTTATGGCGCAGCGTTACTGAGTAACGCAACGTGGGAACTGTGAACAGCCCATTGATTTTTCATTGCTGTGCGGTGGGGCTGCGTTACAGGCTGCACTAACGTGCGCCTGTAACGTCCCAATGTGAAACCAGCCTAATAGGTCCTTTCCATGATCGCCTACCCCCCTGCATCACTACAATAATAGGTTCTGCTGGGCCACCTTTCAACATACGCAGAGGGCCAGCATAATATTGGGCAGATGGTTTAACATGGACCTTACTTTCTCCGGCTACTATGTAGATCCAGTTCTATATAACCTGTTTCCTGAAATTAAGCCCTAGCAGCAGTAAGGGGAAAGAGTATGGCAACCTGTGTTATTACTGGAGCCCATGGTCTTATGGGCAAGGCCATGGCGCTGTCATTGGGCCAATCACTGCACTCGCTGCTACTCAGCGAGTCAAGTGATTGGCCCAATAATGGAGCCATGGTCCTCCTGCCTGCGAGATCATCGGCTCCAGTAGAAACCCAAGTTGCCGTACTTCTTCACCAGCGGCATGAAGCTGTTGGAAAGAAGAGGATGCAGTGGGACATTGAAGGACATTGGGGACAGCGCGGCATGGAGCTGGGGGTAGGAGGATGATGCAGGGGAACGTCGGAGGACACGGAGAACATAGGGGGATGCAGGAGGACACTAAATCTACAAGGGTGACACAGGGGCGTACAAGAGGTGGATCCAGCAGAGAAAGAAGCGGCACAGTGGGGAAGGCAGAAGGTCACACAGTATAGAAATATAAGACATCCCCTAAAAATAAATCCTAGCACATCTTTTGATGCAAAAATTAATATTAGACACTTTCTTATTTTTGGAGAAACGCATTATCAGAAAACATAGGTTGGGGTCCCTTCGGACATGAATACCTCATTGTGGTGGAAGAGTCTAGTACGAAATCTATTGCATGCAAACTATTTTGGAAGCAAACATCCTCAATTAAAGTAAGTTTTTAGCCCCTGTTTCAGCTTTAACCAGCACCGTTGTGCCTTTAAGAGGCTTTGCAGCCCTGTGCAGCTAGAGTCAGTCAGGTGCAGCTCGGTTTTAGATGCGCTGTCATTTCTTTCTACTTAGTATAAAACTGTTCAATTTTCCAGTTCTATATATCAATCAACAACAATAAGATAATTCACTAGAGCAAATAGTACCCATTTCCCAATAGAACTTTCCAACATGACACCCAGCCATTTATGATGCAGGATAATGTCTTATATGTCCAATTTTTTTCTGTCTTTCTAAATTTTACAGAGTTACAGATTGCCCAGCAAGCTTATGGTGAACCAGAACTCCGAGGAGTGTGTAAGGAGCTAAAAGGGACCAAAAAGCCCTCTTAAACACTAAAATGCTATGCAACAGAAGTTTACCTTCTTAAAACAGAAGGTATTCACAATTATTCAGATTGGACTGAGTATATGAGGCGTCCCAGTGGCGTTGCTAGCCCCAAAGATCAGTGGCACGTGCCCCGGATCTATTCTGTGGTGCCCCTGATATCCCTCAGGCAGAGGCAGCTGTAATGCCTCAATGACGAGTATGCTGGGTGCTGTGATGCCATGCTGGGTGCTGTGATGCCTTAATGGGGGCATGCAGAGAGCTGTGGTTCTTCTATGGGGGCATGCTGGGAGTTGTGGTGCCTCAATGGGAGGCCAGTGGGAGCATGGTAGAGGGTCCACTAGAAGGTCAGGGAATGCTATGGGGGGACTGCCAGATAACCTGGCGGCAGGCCAGCCCACCCAGCAGAAAGCCAGACCAGCCAGCACAGAAGCCAGGTAACCCTGCCTGGTTATGTTTTTCATTTGTTTTTCATGTTTTTCATTTTTTTTTATATTAATAGAGAGGGGGCTTCTTGCAGGGCAGTCCTACTTAGACTGCTGTTAGGTTCATGTAAATTAGTCATCATCTATGATCACACCCACATTCTGGTACGTTGTCACACCCATTTTACGGCTGAAGTGCCCAGGGTCCTAGCAACGCCCCCTGTGTCCCTGTGCATCACTGCTTTCAGGGACATCAAAGGGCTGATTTGCATTTTCAGCATTGATGCATTGTGAGACACCTAATCATATACATTAAACAGCACGACTAATGCTACGTACACACATGCGACAACGATTGTTCGTTGAGAACGACGAACGAGCTTTTAATTGATAAAAGAACGACCTGAGTAAAGTTAGTTTTTAAATGTGTGTAACGATCTGATCGTTAGAACGAACGTTACATCACGTAAAGCAACTATTGCGCCTGCGCATAAAAATGAGATGTTTCAGGGAGAAATAGTGAAATGCGCATGTCAAGCCTAGTACGAACGATCGATTCCAACGATGTACTACTTTTGCAAACGATCGTCGTTGGGAAAAATCCGCCGAGACAGAACTTTCTTTTGTAGCGATTTGGCTCGTTCGTCGTTTGCCTTAATAGTCGGTGGTTCGTTTTTTGTAACGATCGTCGTTAGTAAAGATCGGGGAACGATCGTTACAAACGACTATAGTCGCATGTGTGTACGCACCTTTAGAATCTTCTTCATCCCCAAACATAGAAAGCCAAAAACCTTTGACCGTTATGTGAACAAGTCGGTACAATAAAAGGTCCTTAACAAGCAGCCAGAATTGTGCATAAATTCCACCTTCCAAGCTTTCTGATTGGTTTTTGCATAAAATGCGGTCTGTGTTTGCCATAATAAATCTTCTGCTTTATATGTCACATTTATTATACATCAATTGGGCATGGAACATTGCGTGCTTTGAGAAGCTGCGTCCCATGGGCCTGCGGATTCAGACACACATTGGCGAAAAAACGCTCATTTGTTTCTTCATCGGGAATTATGGCAATAAATTATATAAGTGACAGTGGCTGCGTTAAGTGGAGGGAGGGGGAGGACTGAGGCAATGCAGATGAAACGTTTACCTGTTTTATTTATATGACCAGAGATAGCTTCTTTAAAGAGTACCTGTTGTTTACAAATATGCAAAAATGATTCCTGACTACAGCACACGTCTTTTCTTCAAAACTGATTAGACATCTCATTTTGGGCAGCATGGTGGCTCAGTGGATAGCAACACTCTTGACTAGCATTCAGTTATGTGCCACAACACTATCTGCATGGAGTTTGTATGTTCTCCCTCTGGTTGCATGGTTTTCCTCCAGGTACTCTGGTTTCCTCCAGCCTCCCAAAAACACACAGATAGGTTAATTGGTCCATTCAAAAACTGGCCTTAGGCTAGGAGCCCTCTTGCGGCAACATGTGGGAATTCCTGGACCATTCAGAAATCACAAGCGATGTACAGATTGCCAAAGCACAACGTTATTTGCCGCAATTTCTGAGCAAGCGTGATTTGGCCTTTGTTGGCTTTAATACAATAATTTTGTATCAATCGCAAAAAATGCTGCAGTGGAGCATTTATGTGATAGCAACACTGCTATGGGCTGACTTCCATAGTCTTTCAGGAGCAAAGCAACTTCTAGATTCCTAGAAAGCATAAATATTACTGAAAGCGCTCTTGTGGCTCCCTGGCCTAAGATTGCAATAACATAAGACAATGGGAATGAGACACAAAGCTTTTCACCTGTTTTCACCTTATCTATGTTACATTTTTAAGCTCCCAAAGAGCAAAAATATAATATAATTAAAGGAATACTGTAGGGGGGGTCGGGGGAAAATGAGCTGAACTTACCCGGGGCTGGTCCCCCGCAGACATCCTGTGGCCCCGCAGCCTCTCACCGATGCTCCGGCCTCGCCTCCGGTTCACTTCTGGAATTTCAGACTTTGATGTCTGAAAACCACTGCGCCTGCGTTGCATGTCCAGTATGGTCTGCGACTGCACAGTACGCTCCTGGTGACATCAGCAGGATCGAGGACACGGCAACGCAGGCGCAGTGGTTTTCAGACTTTAAAGTCTGAAATTCCAGAAGTGAACCGGAGGCGGGGCCGGAGCATCGGTGAGTGGCTGCGTGGGCACAGGAGGTCTGCGGGGGACCATTAGAAGCCCCGGGTAAGTTCAACTAATTTTCCCCCGACCCCCCTACAGTGTCCCTTTAAGTTAAGAAAAGTAATATTGAAATGAAGTTAAGCAGTAACAACTTACTTTGAGTGATTATTTTGCATGTAAATGTGCTGAAAGGTTATTTTTATTAGTAAGGTAATAAGTCCTGTATGAGAAGTTTTGTGAATAGAGCCCAATGACTGGCTATTGTAGGGATTAGATACTGTGTTTCCCCTAAAATAAGACCTACTCTGAAAATAAGGCCTACCTTATATTTCAAGCATGCTTGAAATATAAGACCTACCTCGAAAATAAGACCTAGCTGGGGCGCTGTGTGTATGGGGAGGTGTGTAGTGTTTTATCGCTCCTCCCTTGTGGCTGCGTCCTGCTCTGTTCCAAGTAATTTCTCCGGTGTCAGTGGTGGCGGCATATTATTCGAGCTGTGAGGGCAACCTTTCCCCCTCACGCTGACGCTACACGCAGTACGCTAGGTTGGCTCTGCGCTGGCGCTCCCCTCTTGTCATAATCAAAGTGCGCCAGGGACGCCTCAGCCAGGTGCACATGATTATGACAGGAAGGTAGCACCAGTGCAGAGCCGACTTAGTGTACTGCATGCAGCATAAGCGTGAGGATCAAAGGGCGCCCTCACAGCTTGAATACCATGCTGCTGCCACCACCGGAGAGATTACTTGGAACGGAAGGGGACGCAGCCACAAGGGAGTTGCGGTAAGAGCCTCCCCAAGCGTCTAGCCCCTCCCCCCCCCCCCCGAAAATAGGCCCTAGCAAATATTTCTCCCAGTGTCTTATATTCGGGGAAAGACGGTAGTGATCTCCTCTGAGGACAGTGAGTGACATGACTATGTACTCTGTAAAGTGCTGCAATAGATGTTAGTGCTATATAAATACATAATAATAATATGGTAGGACATTAGACTGTGACTATGGCAGGGATTAGATTGTGAGCTCCTCTGAGCAGTGGCGTAGCTAGAGATCATGGGGCCACATAGCAAAACCTTCATGGGCCCCTCAGATGTAGGCACTCTTAAGCAATATCGCCTGCCCCATCCTATGGATATGAGTTAATTGGTCAATTTACATTATTTTGCAATCCACACTGTAAATAGTTGATGGGCACTGAGACAAAGAGGGTGGAGAAACACAAGAAAAGTTAATGGTTAAAACATTAAGTAGCACCTGGGCCCCCTATACTCCAGGGTCCCATAGCAGCTGCTATGGCTATTGGTATGCCCCTGCCTCTGAGGACAGTCAGTGACATGACTATGTATGCTGTAAAGTGCTGCAGAGGATGTCAATGCTACATAAATACATAATAATAATTTGGTAGGATGTTAGACTATGGCTGTGGCAGGGATTACCGTAGATTGTGAGCTCCTCTGAGGACAGTCAGTGACATGACTATGTACTCTATAATGTGCTGCAGAGGATGTCAGTGCTATATACTGTAAATGTATAATAACAATATGATAGGACATTAGACTATGACTGTGGTAGGATTAGATTGTCAGCTCCTCTGAGGACAGTCAGTGACATGAATATATACTCTGTAACGTGCTGCAGAAGATGTCACTGCTATATAAATACATAACTATAAGGTAGGGCATTCAAATTTGACTATGGTAGAGATTAGATTGTGAGCTCCTCTGTAGACAGTAAGGGCCTGTTTCCACTATCACTAATCTGCATGCATTTTCTGCACGCAGATTTGCATATACAATACAAGTTAATTAGCCTGTTTCCACTTGTCAGGAAAACAGAGCGTTTTTCTGTGCAGGAAAAATCTGCACAGCAGAGCCATCAGAATTTTGCATACAATGTAATTAATAGGAGATTCGCATGCGTTTCCGCTATGCGAATTGTCCATGCGAATTCACGTACGTTTTCGCATTAAAATCAATGTAAAAGTACACAGGCACTGACATGGTTAAATTTGCATACTTACTAACATATGCAAAAACGTACACGAATTTGCAGTAAAATTCACGTACGAATTTGCATCCGCATGCAAATTTGTTTTTGCATTTTCCGCAACAAATGCGCACAAGTGGAATTGGGCCCTAAGTGACATGACTATGTGTACTCTTTGCGCAAAAGAAGTCAGTGCTATATAAATACACAATCAAAATGTGTTTTTACATCTCTTTATTGGTAAGATAGAAAAACAGCATGTTACAAAATCACACGTCTTTACCAATTGAGCAACTTTTTGTAAAAATAACCTAGCACTTTATCAATCCTTTGCAACAAAGCAGAGCAAAGCTAACACTAACATTGAAACAATGAGCATGGTCATGAAACTTGCTGCAATAATAATTTGTAACATCAAGACAAGACACAGAACATTTACTGTATATCACGCTTTTCTCCTGGTGGGCTCAAAGCGCCAGAGCTGCAGCCACTAGGACGCGCTTTATAGGCAGTAGTATATCACTCTTTTCTCCTGGTGGGCTCAAAGCGGCAGGACTGCAGCCAATAGGGTTCGATCTCTAGGCAGTAGCAGTGTTAGTGAGTATTGCCCAAGGTCTCTTCACTGAGTAGCCTGGCTTACAAAACAGGAAGAGCCAAGAATTAAACCCAGAGAGGCAAAGCCCTTAAACAGTACACTATTCAGCCACTGCAGCCACTACGCAGCCACTATGCAGCCACATCAAACTGAAGAAAAATGATTAAAATCCAAAGCTTTCAACTTTAACTGATTTTGATCACTATAGTGATCGTTTTGAAATCAGTTGGATTGAAAGTGGATTGGTACAAAGCTAGGAGTAGCAGCATTCCAATCACTATTCATACAGATGATGTTACATGGTGGTAAGGTTATTGTTACTCTCTCATCGCTTCACGGTCAGGGAGATATTGAGCATTTGCTGCATTGACTGAATAACTTATACTGTAGGGCTGGCTTTACAACGCTCCAAGTTTTGTATTCTGAGCTGTGAAACAGAATGTATAAGCCCCCTCCCCTGTGGATGTCTGCTAATCCTGCCTGAGTTAGAAGCATAACAAACCAGTAACAAACACAGTCATGCTGGGGGTCTGCTGCCCTAGACTACAAGCCCTGCACTGTTATTAATGACACAAGAGAATATAAACCCAATAAAGTCTACCTGAGCTAAACATTTATCTTGAGGAAGGAAACAAAAAGACAGGGAAACACAATCAGCTTGTATTGTAAGAAAACAGAGAAGCTATGGGCACATTCCATCCTGATCACATTTTCCATTGTTTCCTTAAAGGGATACTGTAGGGGGGGTTGGGGGAAAAAGAGTTGAACTTACCTGGGGCTTCTAGTGGTCCCCCACAGACATCCTGTGCCCGCGCAGCCACTCACCGATGCTCCGGACTTTAAAGACGGAAAACCACTGCGCCTGCGCGGCCGTGTCCTCGCACCCGCTGACGTCACCAGGAGCGTACTGCGCAGGCACAGACAGTTCCGGAGTCTGCGCAATATACTCCTGGTGACATCAGTGGGAGCGAGGGCGCTGCTGTGAAGGCGCAGTGGTTTTCTGACTTTAAAGTCGGAAATTCCAGAAGTGAACCGGAGGCGGGGCCGGAGCATTGGGGAGTGGCTGCGCATGCACAGGGCGTCTGCGGGGGAGCACTAGAAGCCCGGGTAAGTTCAACTCTTTTTTCCCCCGACCCCCTACAGTAGTTCTTTAAAAGATTTGTTTCAGAAAGTAGAATCCACATGTGCGCATGCATGCGCGCTTCCAAGCATACATGTGATGGCGCACATGCAGAAGATCGTGCACGTGCACAATCCTGTGTTAAAAGTGAGTGAGTGCAGTAAGACAAATAAAAGCTTTAAAATTAAAAAAGTAATTAATAAACAGACATGGTCCCAATAATATATATATATATATATATATTATGTCTGTTTATTGATTACTTTTTTTAATTTTAAAGCTTTTATTTGTCTTACTGCAGTCACTCACTTTTAACACAGGATTGTGCACGTGCACGATCTTCTGCATGTGCGCCATCACATGTATGCTTGGAAGCGCGCATGCATGCGCACATGTGGATTCTACTTTCTGAAACAAATCTTTTAAAGGACTACTGTAGGGGGTCGGGGGAAAAAAGAGTTGAACTTACCCGGGCTTCTAGTGGTCCCCCGCAGACGCCCTGTGCATGCACAGCCACTCCCCAAAACAATAAAATTAGTTACGTTTTAACCCCTTAATACTTAATACCCCCTAGCCTATTAACCCATTATTAACCCCTGGAATACCAATACCTGTTTATAAACTTTACTTTAATGACTGCCTCCTGTAGAGATTGGATGCAATCGCTACGGTGAAATTTTGGGGCCCCAATGCTTTAAAGAGACTCTAAACCAAAATTTTCAGCCTTATTTCTTCTATCCTATAAGTTCCTATCCATATCACTGCAGTGCAGTCACAAAGTCTGCAGTGTGTTACTGCATGAACTGTGCCTACAGCACGGATCATGCAGTAATGCAAGTCAATGGGTGACGCATTGTTGAGTGTGAACAAGTGTAGTGGAGTGTGGTGTGACGCGCATGCGCGAACCGACGGCAATCCCAGTGCCGTACTTCCTGCCCACTGAGCAGAGGGTGGGAATATGCATATGACCCTGATGCATATGAAGCCAGATTTATACTTTTGTCACTGTAATTAACAATTCTGTTTTTGTACCAATTCTGTATTTTTCACCTATTTTGAATACTGGAATACACCATTGTGTGTATAATTATGTACCCCATGTTTGTTTCTTACTTTGTACATCGCCATGGAATATGTTGGTGCTTCATGAATTAATAATAGTATAAATAATAATAACTGAAGTAAGACAATACTGAACACTGGAGAAACATGAACAAGTGCTATATGAATGACATGTACGTTACAAGGCAATCACCGCCACTAGGACTCAACTTTTGGCATATTTTTAGCACAGCACTGAATGACGCTGCTGACGCATGCTAGAGTGTACTGGTTCCAACATCTCTGTAGACTACTATGGCCTTCATTTTCTCAACGGCACAGCACCATTGTTCTCCTGATGGGAAAACAAGTGTCAAGATGTGCTTGTGAACGAGGAGTGAACTGAACTGTCCATTGTTTGTCCATTGTTTATAACAGTTGTTTTTTTCACTGACCTATTCGACAGGAAAAAAAAATGCATTAGACACAGCCTGCGATGAGTAAAAAGAACCGTAAACAGCAGAAATGATACTCAGAGGTGGCATAGTGGTTAGTGCTCTCGCCTTGCAGTGCTGGGTCCCCGGTTCGAAATCCCAGCCAGGGCACTTGCTCTGCCATCGCTATGACAGCAGATCTCTGTGAGCTGGTCAGGAGCCAATTTCATGGGCTCCTGACCCTGTGATCACTGAGCCAATTGGCTCTCAGTGATCACAGGGTCAGGAGCCAATGAAATTGGCTCCTGACCAGCTTACAGAGATCTGCTGTCCTGCCAATATTTTATTAGAAAAATGTAAAATATTGGTATTAAATACTGATATTTTACTATGGCCAAACCTAACCCTACTCTCACACAGAACCCACCCACCTGATTACCTTCCCAATACCAACCCCCTCCCTCCCCGCACACTACATCCCTAATACCTAAACCTAGCCCCGCCCCCCTGTACACACTAACCCCCCCCAACTACCCACCTGACGCCTAACCCTTTAGCCCCTGCCCAACTACCTACATCAAACCCTTACCCCCCCCCCACCGCACAAACTACCTACCTAAACTAACACCTAACCCTTACCCCCCCCCCCCCCCCCCAAAACAACTGCTTACCATACCCCTAACCCTTAACCACCACCCCTCACAAACTACAGTACCTACTAATGCCTAAACCCCCACCACACTAGCTACCTATGGATCCATTTCCACTAGCCGCAGTGCAATGTGATGATCGCATCGCTTCTGCGGCAAAAAAATCCCCAAACCCCGAAAAACTCCTCTGGCACCGCCGTAAGCGCCTAAAAGTATCGGAATTTGGGCACCCGCTGTACCAGTGCCCACTCAGATGCCCAATTACCAATATTTTGCATTGGCCCCTATGCTGGCACCCAATTAGTCCACTTGCCACATGTGCCCTTTTTTACTGCTTCACCCTCACTGAGCGCGTCTCCTCTTCAGCGCGGCCGCGCAGTAGCTGCGCAAGCATGCACAGTAAGCCAGAAGCTGCTCATGTGCAGCCATGCTCACGCGACTACTGCATGGCCACGCTCGTATAAAGAAAGGAACAAGGCCCCGATGTGGTGGAGGCCACACTGACTAAGGGAGGACATCATAGCACAGAGGGAAACCTCAATAGAAGTCCTCAGGCTTCCCTTTATTTAGCTAAATATCTATTTTTGAACCTTAGCTTTGGCCCGGAATCACTTCAAAATAACTTTTCAGCACTCTGCGATCAATATTTGTTTTTTTTAATCAACTCCAAATATCTTTATTTCACATAAACTATCGAAACGAAACATCCCTGATCCCTCCTGCAGACAGTATCATCCCTCCTGAAAACTCTCTCCTCCCGAACATTCTGCTGAAAAGAATGCTTGTAATATTTCCCGGAGAGAAGCAGGACTCCGCGATTCGATATGCTAAAATCCTGGCAATGTACGCAGCGCAACTGAATGGGGAGGCTTAAACAAAGGCAGACGTGAGACAAGGTCAACATTTGTTTACATTTTATGCTGCTTAAGATAACAATGATCATAAAAAGAAATATATCCAATTTCCAGTAAGCCGGGGCCTGCACACTTGAGATACTGTACCTGGATACAGTAGGAGATAAACCGCCCGACTCCTCCATAATACAATGATTATTTTCCATTTGCTGGTTTTAGTGGCCGATCAAACAGCCAGTGGATCTTATTACGCTCTCTGGATTTTATTGTGGCTGACGCGTTTCACAGATACACGTGTAAACATTTCTCAGATAATAATGCCGTATAAATTTGTCTCGCACAAATACTGCTCCGGCAGTGTGAGCCTGTTTTGTTGGGCTGCATATGTAATTCTACTCCCGATATATATTACATCTTATGTTTGGCTATAAGTTTACAGATAAACCGAGCACACAGCTAGTCTGCCGAGGGGAATTTAAAGGAAATTTATATTGTCATTCAGATTAGTTTTTGTCATATTCTGCATGTTTATATTGGGTATATATGGAAAAATACTTCTTTCATATTTTTCATACATATAACCGGGGGGGGGGGGGGGGGGGAGGCTTATATACCGAATATACAGTAAAATGTTTGCAGAGTGTACAGGCGGCCACTTATCGTATTTTGCACACTATGGGCCTGATTCACAAAGCGGTGATAACTCAGTTATCAC